>NW_019719358.1:2596271-2601106 GCF_002891405.2 Cryptotermes secundus
AGCCAGGAAATCTGATCACTAGACCACACAGACGTATATATATATATATATATATATATATATATATAGTGTGACGTATTACGCTATGGATGACATCCCCACCCCCGCCAGCGGTGATGTAACAACGGGTGCTCTCGCTACTACGGTAACAGGCCAGTCAACACTCCGCCCCCCTCCCCCGCGGTGACGTAGCGGGCAATGCCGCGGTTGTTATGCAGCAGTAAGCAACTCTCGACAGCGTTTTCTAGCAATACCTGTAAACACGGTAACTAGGCAACAGGGAAGCGAGGCGTTTTCCCGTTGTCTGGCTGAAGGTTTATAAGAGAACTACACTGCATAAGTAGACAGAACCCGTGTGGAGGCGGGGTCGAATACCTCCTCCGTGATCCTGTGAGTCGTAGGAGAACACGAAACAATGGAAAGGACGTTTATTTTGCGGTCCTTCCCGAGGCTATATAATGAGGACCAGCTAAGGTGTTTGGAGCCAAAACGAAATGATTAATCGTGAACAGCCAGTCGTAAAGTAACGCTCAATATAAGAAACAACTATTTCCATAAAAGTATATAACCGACTGATATTTGACGTCCGTGTGAGGTGGAAACTAAAATTTTAAATTTATTTGGAAGAATTCCATGCTTCAAAGTATAAATGGCAGCCCATGCTAGCGCAATATGCAGACACAAGTGCAAATTAAGCTTAATTTCAATAACATTCTCGTCATTCCATCTTAGTATTCCAGATAGCTCTTTCTACGATCTTCCCATGAAATTCCCCAAAGCATTTATGATTCCTAGTTACGTATACAGTTTTCTGTAATAATCTTTTATTTCAGAGGAGAATCCTGCTGGTAATATTTTATAACATGCTATCTAGTAGTAAACATGTGTACTAGAACTTTATTTCACGCGACCAGCACACTGCACTGTGAGTTTCGTTGCTGTGAAGAGCGCGCTATGTAAGGTGTTCGTTAATACTGGCCTGTTTCCAAAACTTGTATTCGTATATGTCGCTCTTCTCATAACGTTTACTTAAATTAATGTTCTACACCAAGCAGCTGTATGAACTGTGTATTAGTGTTCAATATCAAATAAAGAAATTTACATTAACTTCTTCTGTTCACACGACTGGGCCTGCTAAACTGCAGTAGGGCGATACGGATAATACGCAACTCACGTGATGCAATAAATATTGAACCGTGGAAAGGGGTTCCATATTACACATACTCAACGTTGAGGCGAAACATTTATAATAAATTTGTGACGCGAACACTACTAAGAATAAAATGAAACAGTCTGAAAGAAATGAAAAAAAAAGAGAACATGCTAAAAGCAGTCACGGCCTTTCGTGAAGAGGGAACTTAAGAAATCTGTTAAAATGTACCCAATTCCGAAAATCACTCTACGACAATTTGCACATGACATGATATTTTTTGCTCAATTAGGGAGTAAAAAGCAGCTGGCTCGGAAGCAAGCTTCCCGCCAGCTTTGCAGACAGAGGCAGTTCAGTACCCGCTGCTGATGGAAAATAA
The DNA here is from genome assembly GCF_002891405.2 of Cryptotermes secundus. NCBI lineage: Eukaryota > Metazoa > Arthropoda > Insecta > Blattodea > Kalotermitidae > Cryptotermes > Cryptotermes secundus. The sequence goes on from NW_019719358.1 coordinate 2,597,801, forward strand.
ATAATAAGGAATGATTCGGAGTGATGCAAGAAATTTGGCGTACAATCTATCGCTAGGGAATGGTACTGAAACGCTGTCTGCTATAACTGACTCGGAAAGGTTGCAGGATGATTGTGTGCGGCTTGATTACTGCCCGACAAGACAAAAGAAGAGTCTCTGTCTCCGAAACTCTACACGAATATCTCAATTTCAAGCTACTGAATTTAGTCTAGACCCAGCGAATATATTTTATGACATTTTCGAGGCCAATTTCGACAAAATTTAATATCCGTCAGATCGTTTATATAATATTGATATGACGAAACGCTGCTAGAACTGAAATAAACAACTAAACTCCGTTGCCTCTAGTCCGCTAGCGAACTGTACCGAACGAGCGACCGCTGCTTGCCGGCGAAGTTTTTTTTTTAATCCGCTTAGTGGGGGGTGGAGTCCAACTGGATCCACTCAGCACGGCGGTCACTGATTGGCCTATTGTAGCCTGTCCCGGGTGATTACGATGATGGAGAATTTTGTGGAATGAAGATTGGCGCGGAAAATTGAAATACTGAGGGAAAACCCGCCCCACCACAAATCCCACTTGACAAGACGCGGGATCGAACCCGGGCTGCCGAGGTGGGAAGCCAGCAACTAACCGCTTGAGCTATGGCGCGGTCTTGTCGGCGAAGTTAGTGCCAACTTTAGCGGATAGAGGGTGTCGCGTGTTCAGAGCAACGGATCCCCACGGCCGTAAATATAGTTTGCGTAAAATAAAACAAACTCCGTGGCCTGTAGTCTGCAAGCGAACTATACCGGCCGAGCGACCGCCACTTGTCGGCAAAGTTAGTGTCAACTTTAGTGATAGAAGGTGTCGCCTGATCAGAGCAAAGAATCCCCACGGCCGTAAACATAGTTTGCGTAAAACAAAACAAAGTAGAAATACTATACTGCATGGAAATAGTAGTACAGTCTATTCTGTTTAATTTTATCAATAGTCAATTCGTTGCAATAGTACCCTGATCATTCGCCTCTATCCACTGCATAGGGACAACTTTACCTCATCTTTAGCGGTCAGGTATATTCCATTATGTTCCCTTGTAGTCCGCAAACGTTTCATTACAAAACGTGACAGACAATAGGGGTAATTATCACCCTCGTTTCAAACCTCGGAAACCTATGCAAGAGTCTGTGAAATTTTTCAGGTGATTCAGTGTATGTTGTGGCAGTTTTTAAACGAGTCACTGTTACATGATATTTCTCGGCTGTGATGAAACTTCAGGAAAATCTGATGCTGTATCATAGCCATGTGTACCTGTATGTCAGTGTTTGCATTTAAGCGTATTTCATCTCTCATCTCTGCATCCCAGGGTCCGTAATTCGAGTTACGCGCACTTGTGTTTCTATAGAGATATAAACTGCTTTATTATGATAAAGTGCACTATAGATGCCGTAACCGCTATCAGTCCTACAGAGCAAGAAGGAATTAAGTGACTCCTCCTCCATGTTACTCTGAAGACAAAGTAATTTGTCCTGGTTCTTAATAATTATGAAGAGGCATGGGTGAGTTAGTCATAACGTTTACGCTCCAGCAGCATAACCCCCACAGAAATAGCCCTTGATCCTCGTTATTAGGGGGCTGAGAGTGTCTCAGTGTCGATCTGGGCTGTAAGAAGAAAAAACGATCTATGCCCTGCAGAGAATCAAACCCCGATATCCTGATGGCCGAACTGGTAGCCTAGTAGCTATAATGATTATGTTGTCCGTGTTCATCAGGTTGTTTTAATTACTAAGTTACTGATAAAATGTTGTTAACTTTAACAATTATTAAATAATGAAAATATTGTACAGCACAGTTAAAAATAAATATATTGAGCCCCTAAACTACGTGAGGGAAAATGGTGAGATGTAACTTCCATCCGTTGCGCAAGTTTACACTTAAAATACACCTGCGATTTCTAACGAATTAGTTCTAAATTAAGTTTAATTTTACATGTGGAATTTTCTTCAAAAATTCCGTACACTATGATTTAAATTGTAAAATTAAAAAAAAAATATCGCTAGTTGGGGGTGGAGTCCAGCTGCGTCCACTCGGCACGGCGGCCACTGATTGTCCTATTGTACTTGCCCCGGGTGATTATGATGATGGAGAATTTGGTGGAATGAAGATTGACAGGGGAAACCTAAGTACTCGGAGAAAATCCGCCCCAGCGCCACTTTGTCCACAACAAATACCACTTGACCAGACCCGGGATCGAACCCGGTCCGCCACGGTGGTAAGCCAGAGAATAACCGCTTGAGCTATGGCGCGGCCACTAAATTGTTGTAACAAATATTTCGTTATGTAATTGAAGATTAAAATTATCGGAAGTTGTGTTGTAACAGTCATTCAAGACAAGCGTTCATAGGAGTCTGAATGTTTCTTTGCAATTCATGTTCTTCCCCTTATCTGAAAGCTTCATTTGTATGTGACACAAGACGGATGCGTCTGTTATTGGAGTTACCAATAGGAAGTTTTCAAAAGAGACATACATAAACCAGTCGTTTTAGATATCACCCGCCTAATGTTTTAGCAAGAAATGTTCCCTATCGTCAAAAACTAAATACTCGCGATTTCAGTCTTCAATTTAACTAGAAACGTTGAAAACTGAAGCAGTTGGAAAGTTTTTGATCAGGTGTATTGAAATATAATGGGTCCACTCAGCCTCGTGAGGATAACTGAGGGGCTTTTTAAAGGAAATAGCGGTTCCGTTCTAGAAAACCGTAATTAACGGCCGTGGGGATTGTTGCGCTGACCACGCTACACCCTCTATCCACTGAAGTTGGCGCTAATTTCGCCGACAAGCGGCGGTCGCTAGGTTGGCACAGTTGGCTTGCGGACTACAGGTCATGGAGTCTGTTTTTTAGTTTTAGATTGAAATATGAAAGTTTTACCAGAACACATGAATATATATATAAAGAGAGAGCGTGAGGACAGGTATAAGAGACTGAATGATTCGCGGAACACAAGGATGTTCCGATAAGATAGTCCCATAGCACACCGAAGACCTGCAACGTGCTTCATGCTGGCTTCTTGCTTGGCTCACTCTACGGCTCTGAAGATGGAGACGATATGTTTCTCCGAACGTAGGTTTACTAACGCACAATATTATATTTAAGCATCCTGTTGCACTCCATACGATAAATGATATGATACAAATTCCGTCCCAAGTGCAAACAATATATTATGTGTCCTTGATCTTGCTCCTTTACGCTACATGTTTCGGCCTCAGACGGCCATCATCAGGTGTATAACACTCACGTCGCTGTCACACTGCACTCAGCCCAAAATTT
>NW_019719358.1:2601375-2620460 GCF_002891405.2 Cryptotermes secundus
TGAATTCGTTGTGTTAAAGGAGATAGGAGAGAATGAGATAAAAGTGTGAACGGGATAAGGGGGGGGGGCAGGAAGAGAGGGACAGATAACAATAGGGAAGAAATGGGGTTTCGGTAAGTCTGCATAGGATTCTCAGTTGGTTTTATTATAATCTCAGAGCAGGATCCGGTTAGAGGGCAAAGCTTCACATAAAAAATTTAGATAGGAATAAAACTTAATTGGTTACATCTTCATTAAACAGGAACTGGATAATTGAACTGTCAAAAGACAATTCCGTTTACTGGCAAGGTCAGACGGGAAAATCCTTCCCACCAGCAGAGATCGATCGGCGTTTTCGAGTCACGCAGGCCTAACTTGTTCAAGTTGCAGAGGGTTAAATAGATGGTTTATATACAGGAGAACCTACTTCACATTCATAAAATTCCCAGAGTTATGCGCTCAACAATAGGACATCTGTTGCTGGGTAACGTATCAATAAACACGCATTCTTGAGAAAGTATTTTCCGTGGAGTCCGTGCCGAGGAATTATAAGAGAGCACAGAATGGGTAAATATATGTAAATACTGACAATGGACTTACTAACACAGACTATGACTGACAAATGACAGACCCGACCTCTCGTCAGAGAGGGTGCCCAAAATGAACAGGACAGTAACTTTCATATAAGAAGAAAAACAAGAAAAAATCTGGTCATGAGTCCCAGTCGGGGCTCGACACCAAGACAGACAGACTGACGGACCGTCAGTCGCAATGTGACTTGGACTTGGAGTGCAATCCAGTCAATGTCACATTGCGACTGACGGTCAGTCAGTCAGTCAGTCAGTCAGTCTGTCTGTCTTGGTGTCGACAGCAGCTGGACTCCTGACCAGATTTTTTTCCTTTTTTGTTTTTCTTCTTATATGAAAGTTACTGTCCCGTTCATTTTGGGCGCCCTCTCTGACGAGGGGTCGGGTCTGTCATTTGTCAGTCATAGTCCGTATTAGTAAATCCACTGTCAGTATTTACATATATTTACAAATTTAATCTTAATTCCTATTCCTGTGTAAAATATATACAAGGCCTCTTGTCAATCCAGGCTCGGTACAGCAGATTATGCCCTATTTCTAGTGATATTCGCTACCACGGCAGTCTAGTCACTTGAACGGTCGTATGCCTGACCGCCGCTAAGTTTAAGCCTCTTATACTTTCTGTGTCGGGCTTCGCCTTGTCCGATGTTGCGAACATTCTCATTATCATGATTTTGTATGACTTCTGCTTGTTGCCTGCACAATTTTGTTATAAAGACATATACGTACGGGATTTTGAATGCCATGTGCAAATCGCGGACCGGTGTGCGCCTTGGAAAATTGCCAATGGTGCGGAGAACCTTGTTTTGCAGGCGTGTATTGCACTCCAAGTCCAAGTCCAAGTTGCAGTTCAATGCAGTTGGAGTACGAGAATGAGAATTGAAGGAGTACAACGGAGTACAACGGAGTTAGCCTGCGAAAAATTACTTGACGTGTGCTGTAGTTAGAGTGAGACTGTTATAAATCCGTTGCCTGTATATGACTACTGAAGACTGAGAAGACTTAGCATGTCCTAGTGGTTAGTGAAGTGGGCAGACTAGCGGTAACGCTGCAATTGATTGCGATTAAGAGCGATAGTACGAAAGGTATCAATAAATCAAGTGTCCTATCCAGAACCAGTCATGATTCGTTAGGGAACCACAGACACGTGACAATAAATTAAAGAGTACAAACCGTTGAAAATGAAATAGGTTGTGATATTTTTGTGGAGTGATTTCTCCTCCTGCTCCTCCTCCTCCTAGTGTTAGACAATGTTTGATTTTAGATAAGGAAGATATATGAAACAGAAACAAGGAACTATGCTCAGTAAGCTTTCCATTCAGAACTCCAAAATACCCCGTCCCAATGTTGCATGGGTTCTCGATGTCCGTCTGCTGCAAAATTAATAATGATTCTAATATTTGCTTGTATATGAAATTGTATAGAAGTTAGGCCCACCTCATGTATTATCTAACTGCATTCCTTCTTGTCATAGATAAACACTTTTATTAAATTCCAAATATGGTAAAAGTCATTGCTGATGGTCAGCATCGGCGTCACGGCTCTGACCTTCTGAACTCTTCCGTTTCTTTGCTGAATACGCTGGACTTCCTAAGGTAACTCGGGTGTTCAACGGATCTGGAACATTATGTTGCAGTAACTCTTCCGGAAACACTAGGGCGGCGCCATAGCTCAAGCGGTTAGTCGGTGGCTTCCCACTGCGGCGGCTTCGGGTCTGGTCAAGTAGGATTTGTGATGGACAAAGTGGCGCTGGGGCGGGTTTCCTACAAGTATTTCGGTTTCCTCTGCCAATCTTCATTCCACCAAATTCTCCATCATAATAATCTCCCGGGGTAGGCTACAGGAGGCCAATCAGTGACCGCCGTTCCGAGTGGACCCAGTTGGACTCCACCCCCCACTAAGCGACCTAAAAAAATTAACTGTTCCCGATTAAGGTGTGGCTTCATTCTTTAGGTGCCGGTATGACGATTCCAATTAGATGTATTGCTCTGAATTATGTTTTTTAAATTGAATATATTTCGATCAATTCTAATTAGGTCTTCTCTATTTCTATTTAATCTTTTAATCCATATCGCACCACATTTATAAAAAAGCTTTATTTCTGTGGTTCCTATTTTAGACGGTTTCCCTAAAGTTCCTTATTTCAGGATTGTATCATATTGATGGGAGAGAAACAGTTTCATAAAATTTAATGTGAATTTCTTTCGTGCTATTTTACCAAGCACTCATCTTTTCGTTCCAGATCTAGGCTTATAATTCAATTTATTTAGTTTCGTTGCAGATTATTTGTTCTCCAAGACTGAAGCAATACATCCTATGTGTTACAACAAATAATAGAAAAAATAACACTCTGAAGTATAAGGAAATAAAATATTAATTTACCAATTATCATATAGCAACTAATGGAATGTAAGATTTGATGCTTTCACGGCGGTGACTATGAAGAAAGCAGTCTTCTGGGATTTGGCACCGTGTATATGTGGTGTTAACCGACGTTTCAGAGGAACGTATCGCCTCCATCTTCAGGGTAGAAAGAAAAATATAAGAAATCTGCAAGCGAAGAGACCGTGAGAACCGGTAAAAGCAGTTCTCAGAAACGTCGATTAACACCACATATACACGGTGCCAAATCCCAGAAGACTTCTTTCTTCAACTAATGGAATATTTGCGTGCTTTATAATTACGGAACATGTCAACATATACTAAACGCGAACACGTCATCAGAACTCTCATTACGTATCCTGTTAAGCAATGGAAGCCGGATTACCAGCGAACTCGTCTACGTACGATTTCGGAACATTTTGTTCCTGATGCTATCGATGTAAGGGAGCCTGTTTTGCCATGTATTGAATAATTGTGAGACCATTTTCTCATGATACTGTAACGTGTATAGCCTGGCAACGGCGCGATAATCATTTCGTGTAAGCGAACTCAAATCAAAGTCGAAGTCACATTGCGACTGATGGCCAGTTAGTAAGTCTTTGTGTCGAGCACCCTCCTGGGGCTCATGATCAGATATTTATTACTGTTTGACAGTTACGGTCTTGTTTTTTTGTGGGCGCCCTCTCTGACGAGAGGACGGGTCTGTCATTTGTATGCTGCTGGTCCTTGCCAGCGCAGTCTTTCTCGTATCCGAGTCCCTTGGTATTCGAGATCGTATTGTCACGTGTTGGGTATGTCACGCGACAAATAACTTTACGTGAGTCTCGGATTTAGCGAATCTTTATTGGACACTCACACTTACACACAGTACAATTATTATCACTTGCAGTATAACTTGACTTCTGGCCCAATACTCCAATGCGACATCTCAACTATCCTTGGCAGTGGTTGGATCTCAACTGTTCCGTACGTGCCGTAAGCTCTGCTTATATAGGGGTCATGCGGACCGGATACCGGACACCATTTCTCACGGTTCCGTTACCGCTGTTCAGACAGTCCGTTGTTATTGGAACGTTCCTTATAGATTACACCGGTAACGCGTTTCGTCTCATCTGTTGTTACTCAACGACAATTCGTTTCTACGATTTGTCGCTGTGGGAACTCCACAATTTCCACGCATTCGTTGTCGTGGAAGTGTCCGTTTCGATTGTAGTGGTTGTCGCGGTGATGGACGTAAGGTAATGCGTCACAATANGACAATTCGTTTGTACGATCTGTTGCTGCGGGAACTCCACAATTTCCACGCATTCGTTGCCGTGGAAGTGTCCGTTCCGATTGTAGTGGATGTCGCGGTGATGGACGTAAGGTAATGCGTCACAATATATTACTGTCTCAGATTTGAGACTTCCTTTTTTCGTCGCCTCCTACCACTCGCAGGGTCAGGGTGGAGGTATTTAACCCCATCGTCACACGGGTGAAGCGAGCTCAACAATAGGACGAATAGAACTATATGGTTTATTTTGGACTCTATCCATCGTCTGGTATATAAGACAAAAAACCACAACGTTTCGGAGATTGGATCTGTCTCCGTCCTCAGGTGGATGAGACACTGGACCAGTTATTGAGACTAGCTCTTTCTAACGGGCCCAACTGAGTAGGTCTATCTTGCCCCATACACCTGAGGACGGAGAGAGATCCAGTCTCTGAAACGTTGTGATTTTTCGTCTTATATACCAGACGATGGATGAAGTCCAAATAAACCTTATAGTTCTATACAGCATAAACCATCGTCAGAATCTTTAATGTCAATAGGACGAATGTTTATAGCTAACTGCTAGGAACAGTCAGCCCGCCAATGGGCTGGCGAGTAGCTATCACGTAACTGGTTTTCTATGGGGTCCGTGCCGCGACCGTTGCTATGAAACGACGAGGTAAACAAGCATCTAAAACAATAGAGGCTGTGTTTTCTGCTTTATCGGTGCGAAGGCTATATAACGACAGTTAACATACATATACATACACATATATAAATATTTCAGTTCTTAAGTGACAGTGACAAAGTGGAGAGTCCAGGAGGTTTCAGCAGTTGAGAGTATAAGGACGTCAATGGAACATTTCCTTAGCGAAGTGTGAAGATTAATTGAGTACAGTTTTAAGTGACAGTGACAGAGTTCTGAGTTCTCGGTATGAGACACCTACGGAAAGTTTGTAGCCGACCTGTGAAGACTTAAGGGGTGATTAGATGACTTTGTTTATGTGTAATAACTCATTTGGAGTGATTTGAAGCGCTGGTTCTTGTGTTTTATTTGCATTACCACGAGAGAGCTGGTGAGAGTGAGTGAGAGAGAGAGTATGTGTGTTGTGAGTGTTAAGACGCGTCCACATTACTCGTGCTACTGCACGTGCTCGCCAGGCTTGTGCTTATCGGAAGACTCGTCTGGCTTTTACTTCTGTTCGTAAATCTTCGTCCACACTACTTCAGTTGCTCGTCAGGCTTCGGGGCGTGAGGATCCGTATATTTACTCGTAGTGTGTATAGGCTGTAGTCGTATTTTCATTTATTGACTATAGTTTTTAATTAAAAATTTAAAATTTGTTTGTCTCGTGACTTGTTATATCGTCCACATTACTCGTGAGCTTTGCAAGTCACGCAAGCACGAGTAATGTGGACAGTGAAATATGAAGTGTGGAAGGAGCGATAGCGCTGTATTAAGTGTGATTAAGATACTGTAACCAAAGTGTCAATAAATCCGTATTAGAACCCGTCATTTTCGTCGCGCGTATCATCATACACGTAAGAATATAAATTGTAATTTATCACCAGGAAAATATATCAAAATTCCTTTATAAAGGAAAATTAGTGTAAAAAGCCTAAGAATTTGTGTGTGAATGGAAAATACTAATTGTGCAACAAAGGAAGCAATGTGTAACCAAATTTGATTTCACATTACAATGATAGCAAGCCTGACATAGCTGATCTGCAGACATGAATGGAATGTTGGTGCGAGAATCAGACTCTAATAATCAGTGAATCTGTAACAGTTACGGGGCGAACAAATACATTCAGTCGTGCTATGAATGTTCATATTTGCAACTGAATTCCATATATAATATACTGAGTAGCCAATGAATTTCTCCGGCTATATACATGGTAAAGGTAAATCAGTTATAAAACAATAATCATTTATACTATTTGTTAGATACTTAAGAAGTGAGCGGCCTCCGTAGTCTATAGGTAACGTTCCCACCTCATGACTCGTAGTACGCGGGTTCAATACCCGGCGGAGGTCGTCGAATTTTTAAGGGTGGAAAAATTCAGGGAACAAGTCCTCCGGGAGGGACTTTAAGCTGTGTGTCCCGTGTCGTAACTTTACGGCACGTAAAAAGAACATCTCCCAAAAGGGGATCACTGAGCCAAATTCCAGGACGTTTCCCGCCCAATAATAGTCTCTAAGGCCTCTGATAGATGGGGGAAGCATTATAGACACCGCTAAGCAAGTGGCCGAACTCGCTTGCTCGGCGGGACTGATGGTACGCACCATTTATCGGTAGGGTATAGAGACTGGTAGAATATCATAGAGGGAAGCACAATAGATCAAAAACTTGTCGCGGTGCATGGGAAACCCACCCTCTCTAAATAACTAACTACTTAACAAGTGTTTCACGACAGTCATCGAACTATTTTACTTCGTAAATTGATGGTTTCATGCTTGGCCTGTGACCGCTAACCACAACTATTCTGTCACTCCCTTCAGTTTGCCTTAAGCATCATGAAAGAAGCATACAAAATTAAGGTTCAAAACTGTAAGGGAAGAACATGTATATGATCTAGGCTCAGGTGCTTAGATACATACATACTTACTTACTACTAGAGCTGAGCCCTTCTCGAGGAGCCGCCAATTCTGCAGCTACTGAAGAATTTCCCAGCATCTTATGGAACCCGAAGTTTCATTATCGTGTTCACAACAGCTCTCCACTGGTCCATATCCTGAGCCAGATCAATCCAATCCATAGAATCCCATCCTATCTCTCTAAGATCTATTTTAATATTGTCCACCAACTTGAGCCTTGGTATTCCCAGTGGTCTCTTTCCTTCTGGCTTTTTCACCAATATCTTATATGCATTCCTCGTATCCTCCATTCGTGCTACATTCCCTGCCCACCTCATCCTGCTTGACTTCATTATTCTAATTATAGGTGGAGGAGAGCATAAGAATATTATGAAAATATTAAATAAGTGGAATTTATGAACGGAGGTAAAGACATGGGCTCGCTTGAGCTGACAGGACAGGGACTTCTGAACACGGTCATGAAATTCAGGGTTGAAGTTCGGAATATTCTTAATAAGATGACAGATTGTTAACTTCGCTAGAAGAGTGTTCCTCATTTCAGTTTGTTAGTTAATCCCAGTATTCACCTGAAGGGAATGAGGAAATACAAAAATATTTCAGTCACGTAAGGAGGTAGGGAGACCGAGCCAGTATTGCGTCACAATACCTAGGAAGGTCTGATAACGGCATACATGTTCATCTCAGGCTTAGCAAGTGTGGATGCAGTCCCTCGGGACACGGATGGGAATCCAGTGACATCGGCGGCAACTTTAGCACCCACGAGTCAACACACGATCTGTGTGTGTATATAACCCGAAGGGGACTCTGATAGTGGCACATCTCACAGATATTACAGGTTCGCGTCCAGATCACAGCAATGAAGCGAGTCACACATTTTTTTGGTTTCCCAGTGCATATGAAAGTTATGTGTATACTATAGTATTGTAGTCTATTAAGTGTGCAATAGCATTAGGTATAAAAATAATGAACATTCCTTAATTAAAAAGACTTTATTGTTAACAATTCTAACTATCATCTGTACGTTTAGCGAGTCGTAATCTTTTTGCTGATGGAGTGTCTTGCCTTGATGTTGATGGCTGGTGACTGATCAGGATGGGGGTTGCTGAAGGTTGGGGTGGCTGTTGCAGTTTCTTAAAATAAGTAGACTATGAAGTTAGACTATGAAGTTTGCCGAGTCAATTGCCTCTTCCTTTCCCCGAAAGATTTCTCTGTAGTATGCTATGCGATGTCATGGCGCCTCCAAACAGTTACAATAGTAACGTCACAGATCTCCATAACGGACATAATAATAATGATAATGTTTGAAATATTGCGAGAATTACTAAAATGTTATACAGACACACGAAGTGAGCACATGTTGTTAGAAAAATGGTGCCGAAAGACTTACTCGACACAGGATTGCCATAAGCCTTCAATTTGTAAAAAACGGAATAGCTCCGAAGGGCAATAAAACGAGATATTCCTGTATTTCTGTGGGTTTTTTCCTTGGTACTACATCCCCATTGGGCCTAGACCTACCTCCATGAACTTCTCCGTTCACTTCGGTTTTTCTATATCTTAGACATACGGTAGGACTCCTTGGGCGGGTGATCAGCTCGTCGCAAGGCCTCTACCTGTACACAATCACAGAAATACACACACAATCATCCATGACCTGAGTGGGATTCGAACCAACGATCCCGGCTTCCGAGCGAGCGAAGACAGTGCACGCCTTAGACCGCTCGGCTATTTCAGTGGTTTACCAAGCCATGATTATTATCCACAAGATACACTATCCCTGTTACTCTATGTAACCACAGAGAATGCTAAGAAGCTGTGACTATCCAGAGAGAAGTTGCTGTAAGGGAACGCAACGGTAAAATTCCTCGATTAATCTGAAGCCTGAAATATGTAAATTTAAGAAACCGCCTGAGAAATGAAACAAGAGTTATTTATCGCTCTCAAAACCACATAAGGCTAAGGATCAAGAAGTTTCCTCATATACACGTAAGAATAATCATATTAAGACACTTAATTCCACAAACCTCAAACGAAACTGGCCAATTGACCTGATTTGAATCACTGAGGATTCGCCGCAGGACGCCTGCTCATCATTTCATCTAAACACCCATAACATTAGCTTATAGAATGTATATTCTTATTGCTGATTAAACAAAAAAATCCACAAAGCAGTCCTTGAGCATGAAACCATGTTGCAACACTCTGTATTGCTTTCCGACGTCTGGTGTAAACCTGCTACCAAAAAAACATAAAATTTCTCCATCCGTGCCCAAGTGTACACGCAGGCTAAACTTGCCTTACCCGTACACAAGATTAATCCTCTATAGAAAGCACATCATTATGAACCGAGGGCAATATTTATTGTTGGTGAAGTCACGTGCACGCCTAAAGTGTTTCCATGCAATGAAAGACTATTCGGCTCTCAGAGTGATGACTATGAAGATTTCTATCTTCTGAGAAATAACGCCGTATAGGCCGTTGAAAGTCAACCGACTTTTCGGAGGAACATTTCGTTCCCATAAAGGGTAGAATTATAAGCCAAGCATGAAGCTCGTTCCTGGTTTGGCTTATTTTTCAAACACTGGGATTGGAGGCGATATGTTCCTCCGAAACTTCGGCTGAATTTCAACGGACTACACGGCGTTAGATCCCAGAAGACAGAACTCGTCAGATATTATTCTCCTGTTCCACTTACTTCAAATATTTAAGTACACTTTGCGTGAATAATTTTATATCATGTTACATAGGATGACAGAAGGAAAAAAACACAAGATGCTTTGGTGTAGGGAACAAGGGACTTCGAAATGGTTAATGATAGGTCTTGGGTTTATCTGCAGTTCGATGAGTAGATGGCAAGGGAAATGAAGAAGGAAGACGCATGGTTTAAATTCCTAGTACGAGGAAATCCTCCTCTCAGAAAATCCAATCATGAAGGATAAGAATTACGTTGAGGTATCCCCGTGAGACATTTTTGTTCCGCAAAATGATTGGGAAAAATTATGGCTTCCTATAATACTTTCATTTTTGATGGTATTAACGGCAGTGCACGATCAATGCAGAAAGTTCAACAGGTCAGCCTATTACGGCTTTGCTCCCGGGCTTATCCCAAGACACGACTGGAAGTGTGTGCTGTATAATTGCACAGAAAATTTACAAAGGCGTTCTTTGCAGTTCAGTATATTTATTTGCGGCCAGTATATAACCGGAGTTTGAGAGAAAGACAGAAACATAAATAAAGCGAACAAAATTTATAAAATATTATTAATACCGTCCAGTGTGATTGATAAATTGTCCTTTTTTAATCTTTGATCCATTACATGTGTTCAGAAGGACGTTATCGTTACATAGGGAAACTACTAATAAAATGTCATAGATATAAAATATTATATCCTTTAACAATTACTAAGATGTGCAGGAATTTGTTAAATATTTATAAATTGTTATAAGTAGTCTATTTACAAAGTAGTGCTTAAAATTTTTGTTAAAATCTAGAACCAATTTGGTTCGTGTCTCTCTACTTCTCTTTGTCTATGTATTAATAATGACCTATGACATTGTAATAGTTGTTTCAGTATGTCTTGATAATGTCCTTCTGAAAATGGTCGCTCCGACCGAAACATATAAAGGATGAAAGATAAAGAAACACAACATTTATCAATCACACTGTACTACGTTAATAATCTTTTATAATACTGCTAGTGTGACGGATCAGGATGAACCAAGTCGAATAAAATTCATATTTTGATCTCATAACAATGCACAGTAACGAAAAAAATTATGTCCGTGATACATAGTAAAGTATATTCGTAATCGGTCAATATGGCAGCAAAGCAGGATAGCAGAGTAATACTATGCATAGAACTTCCATACAGAATTTAATAAGCATGACCAACAGTTCGCTCACTGCCGTGTGTAATATAGGCTTTGTAATCGACATTGCTGAAACTCAACATGGCCGATTGCCGTTATGTATACGTCTTTTATATCAAATTCAATAAACTTAAATTGGTTCATCCTAGTCCGTCACACTAGTAATTGTATATACGATTTTTAACCACCGTCCAGTGTGATTGATAAAGGATGAAAAATTAAAAATTAAAAAAAAATAAATAAATAAAAACAGCTTTTATCAATCACACTGGACAGTGAAGAGGGCAGTCTTCTGAAATGTGGCACCACATCTCAGAAGACTGTCATAGTCACCGCTGTAAAAACCTAAAATCTTACAAACTGGATGGTGTTTAAGTCTTATATATAAATTCGATAAAGTTTGATCATGACTCATGACGTACATGAAGAAGTTCATTTATGACTTCATGAACATTCTTTATGAACCAATACTTTTAAGTTAGAGTTTGCAATATCGAAATTTAAAAGAAAAATGTCCAACCGATGCCATGACGCAGGCATACTGACATACAGAAGGACCGGTGGAAAGACATGACCTTGACATAAGGAATTCTCTTCCGCTGTTTTTGTGAAGAATACCTAATAATCGTACGCATAACAAAAATCAGTTTCATAATTTAAGAAACTGGTACTTTAACGCATGTGTGGTACCGTATTAGGAGTCTGTTGCCATACATCTCGTCTCCACTGCAGTAACACATCCGTAGGGCCGCGCCATAGCTCAAGCAGTTAGTCGCTGGCTTCCCACCGCGGTGGCCCGATCCTGGGTCTTGTCAAGTGGGATTTGTGGTGGACAAAGTGGCCCTGGGGCAGGTTTTCTCCGAGTACTTCGGTTTACCCTGCCAATCTTCATTCCACCAATTGCTCCACAATCACCCTCACCTATCATCCGGGGCTGGTACAATAGGCCAGAAGTGGCCGCATTACAAGGGAATTTTTTAATGCTAGTGGGGTGGGACTAATGACTGAACGGCTAGGCTAGGTTCGCAGTCCTGCAGCACTCTCTGGAATAGTGTCATGTACCGAAGTTATAACGTGATTGCAAGCGAGAGCGCGTTCTATCCTAATACTCCTGACTTCAGTTCGAGCACTGCAACGGGAGTCTGAGAGACTGTGCAAGTTTCGAATGTGAAATTACGAGCACATCCATCCGTACAAGCAGTGTCTTAGTAAAGTGGGGTGCTCCTGGTACACAGCCGAAGGATGTTACACCTCAGCATGTTGTGAGAAATCCTATAATGACCTCGTTAAGAAGGGTAGATCTTCCAGCTAATTGGTAATCAGAAAGCCAGGGAGTGTTTAACTTTTCTGCTGCACATAACTTTTTTAATTTCTAGTGGGGCTGGACTAAGTATTCTCCGAATACCGAAGTATTCGGAGAAAACCTGCCCCAGCGCCACTTTGTCCACCACAAATCCCACTTGACCAGACCCCGGGATCGAACCCGGGCCGCAGCGGTTGGAAGCCAGCGACTAATACATACACGAGCGCGCACATATGTAAATAAAGATACACATGTGCTAGAAGCAGCATATGCCGGAAGCAGCTCACAGAAGCCACTAAAAACGTTTCCTTGAAAAAAGACTGTCCAGTTAATGTACCATAACGATAATATATAACAGTTATCGGCCGTATGTTACCAATACCACACGTTGAACTTAACATCTAATAAATAAGGCACACATCACTGGCGTGCAGCCAATTTTATATTTTAAATCCCGCGTGGGACGGCAGAGGAATTACAAAAAATACGCAAATGTGAAAGTTGCTGCGAAATATGGGTTATGTTTCAGGCAGAAAAGGTTCAGTGCTAACAAAATAAACAATATCATAATGGATTTTAGTGCGGTTAAAATTGTATACATATCTGTAAAGAGAGAAATATCGATAAGAAATTTCGCTATGTTTCATCGACTCCTCATTACCTAAGTGTTTGGATATGTAAGTATATTTAGTATTTGCTTGTAGCAGTATTATGGAGGTTCCGGGCTAAACGACTAGTTTTAAGGTTTAAAATGTACGTTGGTATTATATAATTATATTTGTATGCTTAAAAATAATGCGTTCCATTTTTTTTTCTAGCACTGTCTAGTAAGTGTTACAGTGTTGAGAGATAATGAGAGACGATAATATTCACATATTATGACAGATACTCAGGCATCATTAATAATTCGCCACTTTGATAATATTATCATTTGCAGGGTTACGAGTGACGAAAGAAAAGGGTTCCATTTCGGTTGACTGGATTTATTGGCACTTCGGTTACAATCTATCTAAGTTACAAGTAGCATAGCGATGTCGCTGATTTACAGTTCACCGTTGCACACGCACTAGGATTCTCAGTTCCAACTACTTGTCTCCTAGCAACGGATCTCAATAAATAAACTAGCACTTAAAATCACAATGAAGACTTATTGCCATTTCTTCCGTCACCCTGGAACATCGAAACTCAACTAAAAATTTCGTGTTATATTTCCGCAGCACGGACAACGCTGTAGACACAGTTCGACTGTTGCGTAGTGCCGATCACACAGAAAACACTACTCACGTGACAGCTAACCACTGTTGGGATGTGACGTCATTGCCCAGGCACGGAAGTGTGTTTATTGAGCCGTTGCATAGAAGCGTGTTGCATAACCTGTCGTTCCATTGTTGCGTGCGTGTATTACTTAGAAACGGCTGCTTCTGTGAATCAACCGTTCTTGCATGGAGCAAACACGTCACAATATCTAATCTTTCTTACATATTAGTACACAGAGAGAACTGTGCTTGGAAAACATGGGTACAATCAGATAGAGAGCTTCAAGCTGACGTACTCGTATATTCAAGCTCTGTGGTCCCGAAGACTTCCGGTTTGCTACAGGGTGTGAGGACATGGAGCGAGACCCACTTAGGATATCACTGAGGGCGCGTCGTAGAGCTTGAGATCGACAAACAGAACGCCCAGAATATCTACGAATTAGTTATAATTAAATTGACGTACTTTGTTATGAGAACATCAAGTCGATGCAAAATAATGCATAACCACCAAAATATGAAAAGAAGTCTCTTCGGCTTGCGGTTATTTTCAAATAGACCAATGCAGAATGAATTTAAAAATAAAACAATTTGCTCCGCGTATATACTTCAAACTGAAGAGCGACTCTTCTAAGTAAACGTGTCTGAGCACGCGTCTGAACTCTTTGACAAAATATAAAAATCAACCTTAAATAATATTTTGCGAGGAAAAGGGAAATTTCCCTTCTGTGCCAAAACGGAAGCTCTATAGCATTATTTATCCTTTATATTTACTAAAGAGAATAAGTTAAGGTAAAGTTGTCGCTGTAGCCGAGCGGTCTAAGGCATGTACTGTCTTCGCTCGCTTGGAAACCGGGATCTGGGTTCGAATCCCACTCATGGCATGGATGTTTAGTTTGTGTGTGCGTTTTTCTGTGTTTGTGTACAGGTAGAGGCCTTGCGACGAGCTGATCACCCGCCCAAGGAGTCCTACCGAATGTGTAAGATCTAGAAAAACCGAAGTGAACGGAGAAGTTCATGGAGGTAGGCCTATGCCCACTGGGGCTGTAGTGCCAAGGGAAAAATTTTCCCTGTGCTTAACTAATTAACCACTACGCTATGATAGCATATGGGGTAGTGGATATATATATATATATATATATATATATATCCACATTTTCTTGACCTTGACATTAGCTGGAGGTGAGTGGTGGGCCCAGACCGCTTTATCACCAAGGAAATAGGCTCTGGTACCGATTTGATAGGCAGTTTGGTGTTTCCCAGTGCCGGTTTTGGCAGCGTAGAGAAGATAAAATTCTTGACCTACCGGGACTGGAACTCCGACCCTCGGTCAACCAGCCCGTAACCAGTCGCTATACCGACTACTCGTTTCGGCTGGACGCGTTCTACCTCATGACCGCTCATGACACAAACTGAGTGCGGCAGCGGGTTGGACGGTTAAATTGGCCGCGCGGTCTAGACGTGTCCTGTACAGTTCTATCTCCTGTGATATAACGCCCCGCAGGCCGGGGAACGAACATAAGCAACCGCAAATGGCGAAGACACAAAATGCTAGTCGAGTGTTTACCGCTGCATATGTTACCGTGTACTCTCAAACCTAATCTGTATTTCTTTCCAATAAATCATCAAAAAAGTGACAGCGACAATCATATAAAGGGAGAATTTACTGGAAACTATACATAACACTTATCGGCTATAGAAACAAACAGTTAATAAAAGAGGAAATGACGATTGTGTGGCGTGAACGGATTCAGAGTGTTTATGATAACGTTTTCGAATCAATCTGACAGGTCCTTTTCTTGGTTCGAATTCAAGCCGAGTGTAACTCTTTCAGTATGAGCATCCCATAATCCTATAGTCAAGATGTTCCTGTGTTTAATTAGTTAAGCACTATGCGCTCGGCACTAGATGCAGGTAAGTGGTCAGCTTCACGGCCCTGCCGCTCTAACCCCGGGAAAAGAGCTCCCCATACCCATTGGATAGGAGACTGGGTGCACTCCAAAGCCTCTCTAGACGCTGTTGAGAAGAGAAATGTGTTACACTGCCAGGAATCGAAAACTGGCCGTCCAGCTCGTAGCCCGTCGCTATGCCGACTGAGTTATCCTGACATCTCCTGTACCTGTTTCGAAAACATACTAGAAATATTAGAAGCGAGACGAATCGGGAGATATTGGTTCTGTTTATTGGTAGCAGGATGCAAGCCACAAACTGCTCTAGTTTGGAAATGCAGTTGTTTTTCTTGTGTCTGGGATTTATGGTTTGTTTTCTATTGTTACTGAATGATCTCACTGATGGAGGCCGTGCACGTAGAGGAGAGGGCGCCACGTAGAAACGAGAATAGCAACCCCCTGCTCCGAGCATCCCCTTGTCCATCAAGACACAAAGTCTTCTAAACGGAGGAGAAACACATCAGGTCACTTGTGACGCTTGTGACATTGGACTTGAACCAGCCGTATATGTGTTTTATGCACGGTCTTACCCGGACCCTGGCTTGCTACGTTTAGTTCCAGTAGGTAACTTTGATCTGAAGGAGCGCCTACGTTTCCATATTAAGTGAATCACAGTGAGTGGTAGCCCTTACGCAAACAACAGCTTTTAATCTAATGAATCAATACAGTTCGAATTAGAATAACCTCATGTCTCGCCAATAACTGCATCGAACAAGAGTGTCAAATAATTTATATCGCAGTTCTCCGCTCTTAGCTAATTAAATATACATCAACAGCAGCTGTGATCCGTTCTGAGTGTGACTTATTCCTAAATAATTAAGCTTCTGCACTTCGCCTTCTCACCTCTACTCCGTCGTTCATGATACTATCCAGTCACGTTCATAAGCCCTAAGAACTCATGCTTACCGATTAACTAGACGGTGATATTTAAACCTGACTCTCATGCCTGTAGGTTAATGGCTTTTGTGAAGAACTCAATGTAGGGTTCCAGAAAAGTGGAATAAATGAAGGAGGGAACTGTTCGAAACGTATAAAACTTAATCCAGAAAGACGTTCATGGGCTGTGTTTATGATCATGTCACTTGAATGGCGGTTATGCACAACCAAGCAAGCAACATGTCGAGGTGTGGTGACTATCGCACCAGAAAAGAATAAGCAGAAGAAGAGAAAAGGATGAAGAAGGTAGGGGGGAGGGCGATACAGATTTATTGGTACTTCATAAATTTCAGTTATCTCGTTTGTTAATTTTCTGAATTGCAAAGAAGAAAACGAAAATTGAAAATATTTTATACAATGAAGCATAGCTTGCTACAAGCTTCACGCTGATTTCTTGCTTGTTTTATTCTTCGACCGGGAAGATGGAAGCGAAATATTTCTCCGAAATTTCGGATGACTTGCAATGGACTACACGGCATTATATCCAGAATATAAAATTCTTCTTAAGAATCGCTGTGGTAATCTCCAAATTTATACATTTTTTATATTAATTTCAAATTTCAGTTTTTAATTTTAACATACAAAAGTTTCATTTGATACCAACTTTGCTATATGATACACACATCATTCCCCCCTGAGAAGGGTCAATGTCCTTATTCTAGCAATCAATATTTTCTGCCTCCTTCATGTCTCCTTGCTTTCTCGTTTTCTGTTTCAAGCAGCATGCTATATCTACCACGTTTATACGATTCTATTCTACTGGAAGTTCCTGCAATAAAATTTGAAAGCGAGATGATAATATTATGAAATAATGAAGAATTCTGTCTTCTGGGATGTGGCGCGGTGTAGATATTGTATAAACCGACGTTTCGGAGGAAAGTATCGCCTCTATATTCAGGGCAGAAGGAAAAATAAATCAGGAACCAGTGTGAGCAGGTGGTTGTCAGAGTTCCAGTCCCGGTAGGATAAGAATTTTATCTTCTCCACGTCGTCCACACCGGCTCTCGGGTCCACCCAACCTCCTGTGCAATAGCACTGGGGGTAAAGCGACCGGGGCGTGAATTTGACCACTCGCATCCAACTAGTTCCGAGGTCAAGAAAATGTGGATCTATGCATCCATTCCCCCGTACGCCTTAATGGCCTAGTGTTTAATTAGTTAAGCATAGGGAAATCTTTACTTTTACTAGTCACATACGTAAGAGTATATAATATTTTAACATAATGGGCCAACAACACAACAGAATTACATTAAACTACTGCATGCCTTCTTTGTGGAAATGAGAAGTACTCGATGTCCTGTTGTCAGAACAGATGCGCTGCCATCTACAGGAGAAAACATGGAAGGTCGATATACTTGAGACGATTGCACTTCTTGCGTATCTCTGAGCAGCTCGAATTGACAACTGGAAAACACCAATGTCTGTACTGTTGAGAAAAATGCATTGTGGTTGTAGAAATGGCTACTACATTGAGAGTCATGTATGAGTTTGGGTAAGAGGTAGATAATCTGGACACTCTTGAGAACCGTTTTCGGACGTTTTTGTTATATGTCCCAGTTCCCCAGAACATATGTTGCATGCCACTATCTCCGCTTCGATCCTTTGTGGTTTTCCTCTGTGACGCGTTATCTTACGTCAATCGCCGCGACACTGTTACTGTATACTCTTTATGTTCGCATTGTCTTTTTATTATTCTGTCTGGAGTTGAATGTACTCGTATGAATGTACTACATGGCGTTACATCCCAGAAGATAACTTTTTATTTGTTTATTATTCTTACTGGGGTGAGACTGAATCCACTTGGTACTGAGGCCGCTACTGGTCTGGTGTACCATCCACAGGTCATAGATAATGGTGATTGTGGAGCAGTCGGTTGAATGAGGACTGAAAATAGTCTCTTACCTTCAACATCGTTCATATAATATTTGATGTAATTACAAACTTCCCCATGCGTACTACACGTGTCCCTATGACCAAGCACTTGAAATGTATTTTACTACGATATAAATATTAGTGTATGTACAGTATATAACTTAAAGGGGCGGAGAAACTGTTAGATACGAGTTCTACATACCAGAACAGGAACAAATTGTCATATCTGTGTTCGGAAACTTTTGTGAATTACAGCTGAAAGAATATTGTCTTGACCTATTCAACTCTCGTTATTGACTTCGATGTCTCTTGCCTTTCCAGTATGGTTCTAACTACCTGCTCTCGCGTATTGGTTGCTGACCTTCAGTTATAGTCTATTTGCAACAGTTGGGTGATGTTGCTAGTGTGTTCAGCATTGATGTGTGGGCAGGGATTGTTGGCGATTGTCTGATAGGCCAAATCGGCTTGTAGGCAGAAAAAAACTGAGGTTTCCTCTTACAAGATCAGCCAAAATTACTGGAAGATAATGCCACTGGTGGTAAGAGCACGAATATGGTACGTGCGTGGCGGTGCTCCGCACATTTTAGCTCTGCTGTGCGAACTATTCCCAGTAACAACTTTCTTGACCATTGGATAGCTAGAGGACGACCAACTACACGCTCGCCAAATCTGAATCTTTCGATTTTACTTGTGGGGACACTTAAATCCCTTTGTGTATGCAGCTCCTGTTGACAACGAAGAGGCACTTCATCATCGCATTGTGTATGCCTGTCAGACTATCCGCAACTACCCCGCCATCTATGAACGGATGCGGCGGTCCACCCGTGTCAAGGCGTGCACTGAATTGCATGGAGACCATTTTCAGCACTTATGATAAATGTAATTTTTCAGCCCTAACTAAAAAATTAAATGTTTCCGGATACACGCTGATATGGCCATTATTTCTGGTTTTGGTATGTTGGACTGGTGCCCAGAATTTGTCGGCACCTTTCAGATACATCCTGTATACATTACATTTAAGTATATTTTATTTACTCTTGTTTTATGGAACAATACCCATTAACTCAGACTATATTATATATTATTTTTCATTAATACATTCCC
>NW_019719358.1:2620886-2636618 GCF_002891405.2 Cryptotermes secundus
AGGCCAGGGAAAGGGAGTTCAAGTCCGCGACGAATCCGACGTTCGGAATACTGCAGCACTTCACGACTGTGATGTGTGGGAGCCGCCGTGTTGGAACAACATGTGGAGAGGTGTACTGAAGGACACATTTCCCAATAAACCACTTGATCTTGTTGGAACAATATTAAGGTAATCGTGGCCTCTAGTTCGTGCATGTAAAATGTGATAGCCAATGAGGCAGTCAGCTAAAATTCCAGGCAAGATTTTGATGCAAAACCATTGTTGCTGATGTTAAGATTCAACAACATAAGGACTTTCAACTGACCACGCAAGTTCCTAGTGAATGCCAGTTATTGCGGTCCTAGGGATGCATGATTCGTCGGTGAACAAAAACTCTGATATAATCATACGGTCTGTCTGTCTATCTATCTGTCTATCTATCTCTGATTCTACAGCCCATGTTGACCTTGGACGCTATTTCAGTTCCTTACTCTGTGACAGTACGTAAGACTCCTTGGACGGGGGACCAGCCCGTCGCAAGGCGGCTACCTGCACACGGAACAGCACAAACACAGAATAAACGCACACAGACATTCATGTCTGTGTGCTTCGAACCCACGATCCCAGTGTTCGAGCGGGCGAAGACGGTTTATGCTTTAGACGGTGTGGCAACTGTGATCAGTGCGGTCTTCATTCTGCTGTTGTAAATCCATTGAGTGAGTGCATGTCCTTAAGGTGGATTGTATGCTATTAACTGTTGCACAGGCTGGATGAGATTAGGATAAACTTACGTTCTTGTAATGCACGGTGTAGGGAAGCTTAGGGGGTAGCTGTACAATATACAAGACGACTAGTACTATGGCAGGCTGTCTTTAACGGCCTCGAGGAGCTGCTCCTCCATCCACATACATACAGAACGTGGACGGCAAACATCCCTATCCCATTCTGCGAATTACTGTCATTTTTCGGAGTCAGTGGTCAACAGAGAGAGAAGCGTGATGATTTTGCACCCTCGGATTGGGGTAGTATTCTCTGTACCTTCTAATGACATCTGTAGTATTTCCGTTACATCTTAAGACAAGCTGCGTGTTTGCTACTTGATGAATAGCAACTTTCAATACAGGATCAGTATGTAATCAGCTTTCCCAAGCTTATATTGCTTCAGACTGACTCGATATATACTAAGCATCAACTCGTAGCGTTGTTGGTTGAGTCACTATGCTACAAGCCGGAAGGTCGCAGGTTCGGATCCCGATGAGGTGGATCTTTTCAACTGACCTAATCATTCCAGCCCCTCTATGGTCCTGGTGTCGACTCAGCCTCTAACAGAAATGAGTACTAGGAATTATCCTGGGGTGTAAAGGGCGGCCGGCGCGTAAGGCCGGCAAACTTACAGCCATCTATGAGCCGATTGTTTAGATAATATGGGACCCTCAACGTCTCACATCCTTATGGGTCTTCATGGCCTGTTACAGGGATAGTTTTACATTTATAAGTGTTTGTCTACATTACAACACTACGGATTCTGAGCAACACTGCAGTAATATAAACATGAACATAGTGTTCCACGTCAAATGGGTCTCCACGGCAATCATTGAACGGAAAAGAAATGCTCTCGGAAGAATGTGACGGGAGCATCTGACATTTTTCTAATATTTATAACATTTACGCAACGCCCTAACGGTAATTATTCATATTTACTCGTTTACTTAAGTTGGTGACCTGAAACCATCTTATGAACCTGAAGAATCCGTGTAATGCAGTTTGGAAGAATCCATGATTGGTCCACAGAGAAGTTGAAAGGATACAGAAGTGCCGTGGGCTAATTTGAAATATTATCTTGATATACTATTCCAGAAGAATATCAGGAATGCCTATATATGATCATCTCATGATATAACAGTAATCTGATACTGCAAATGCACAGTGAAGAAGCCGTCAGCAGCTCGCTTCTTGATCAATACTACTGGCTTTATATTGTGAATCCAGGTTTGAGATACTACCCGCATCTCTAGGAGATAGTGTTTCAACTGTTCCCTGACACTTGAGCCTGCGAAGTTCCACTTGGGTTTGCCTTCAGGTCCTCTTCATAGCGTCTGCCTCTCCCTCTTCTGTCGGCGAGAAATTACCTGGCACTTCACTGTGTGCCATTACTACTCCTTGTCAGATACGAACACAAGTGCCACTGGATATTTCATACCTTCAACACATTATGCAGGCTTCTTCCGCTACAGAAAACTGTCGTCCATTTACTATAAGTGTTCACTTCCATACCTCGATGTATAACATTTAAAGCTGAAGGAACCAGAAAAAAATATTAGGTGACAGTAATAAGATGACGGTTTGGCATTAAACATCACTGAATGACATTTCGTGTAGCATTAACGGTACAGCACACACCAAAATTCTCATCATGAAGGGGTACTTGAAAATGCAGTCTCGGATTAAGATTGTTCCAGTACCTGTTGTTCTGGACACTTGACACTCACGGGTGTAAAAAGCTTCATCAATAAAAGAAATAAATCTCGGTTCAAGGACACTGTCATATCCTGTCCACAAAGACTATTTAAAGAAAATTCGTTTTGCTCTAGCAAACAACATCTTCAGTTGTTCAGACCTTTCTAATTTTATACGGCAAAAGACAATGTTTTGGATGTTCTCCAGTCTGTACCCGTCATCTGAAACGTGTGAGGGACTTGTGCGGCTAATATTCTTTTACAAATTTTGCAAAACTTTTCCTTGGTTAGCACATTACGTTCTCTAACGCATTTCTTGCCCAAGAAGGGCCCAGATGCATGCATTTTCTTAATCAATTCGAAAATTACTGATGTGAGGGAACCAGGACACCAAAATGATTTCGTCATAACCTTCTTTTACAGAATCTGTACGATCTGATTTTCACGTCAGTATCAAAAAAGGAATCCCTATCTTCAGGCAACTATTTCACGATCTAATTTGGTACTGTTAATGAGAACACGAAATAGGCTTCCAAATGCCTTATGAGAGCAGAAAGACAAAGGAAACTGATAAGTATTAAAGTCAATGCAGGTGAAGACAGACAAAGGAGAACAATGACTGCGTAATAATAGGGCTGAAGGGATGCTTGTTTGTCGGTTAATCGCTCAAAGCACGTTCAGCTACTGCTTGCATGTTCTTCCCACTGTCGGGGCAGACGGTATAACCTGGGCTGTGGGATGTACTATTTAAGTATTCTCAATTTCAGAGACAAAAGTCTGCTTGATTATATATGCTCCTCGAGATAAATATAAACTCGAAAAATGCGTCTTTTGGAATGAAGCGCCGTGTAGATCTTGTGTGAACAGACGTTTCGAAGGAACGTATTGTCTCCATCTTCAGGGTAGATACGTACCTCCGAAGCGTCCGTTCACACAAAATATACATGGCGCCAAATCCCAGGAGATTGCATTCTTCATAGTCGCCGCCGTGAAAACCTCAAATCTTACAAATATAAACTTAATTTAGGTTAATTCCTTCCGAATAGGACGATTTTTTCTAAATTTATTCCAATGCAGCCATACCTCCACACCCTCCTACTTCTTCATGGCTTTCTGTTCATTTAGGCAGGGAGAAATTTACGTGTTTTATGCTACTTTCGTCCCCACTAAGCACTGTACTGTGTGCAGCCACAATGTTGAGTAGATTAGTATGAAAGTTTCACGCTCACAGAAGTAGAAGTTACGAGGTATTCAACACCGTAACTGTTCAGAATGCTGTCGTGTGGACTGTAACAGTGTATAGCCTTCAAAGGAATATTCTGCCTCCTTCTTCATCGCTGAAATGTGTCGTGTGAGGAAATGGATGGCTTATATGCAAGGGAACTCAGTGCGAGCTAATTTGTGTGATGAGCGGGAAAACAGCTCTTTTCAGAGTTAGATGAAATCCAACACCCATTTTAACGGCCAAAGTATTAAAGAACTGCGGAATCCATATAACGAATCTATTAGTGAGGTACACGTTTCCAATTTTTCCAACATAGCAGTTTTGTACTAAGAGGAAAGCCCAAACCTTGTGACAGTATATCCGCTAGAAAACTTTGCATAAGCAGGACTGAGAAAGATGGCTGAAATAAGCAACCGTCACTTGCACCTGGGTAAATTCCATTGACTTGAAAGTAGTGCTCTTTTCTTCTGGAAGGCACAGATTAATTAATGGGGCTAGGAATTTTGCCCTTCCGCGGTTACAGCGTCATGCCACAATAATTAGTGTCTACTGTAGTAGGCTTGAAACATTTCCGTACTTCTCCTGTTGATCTCCGGTAAACGTGTTGTTATTTTCCCATTTGTTTGCTTTAAAATAACATATCAATTCTTGCTTTCCGTTAAACGATCGCTCTGCGAAAGTAAAAATAAATAAAATAACATTATGAGAATAAAGAATATTGCCACGTGTTTTAGTGAATTTTGACCCGGTTTTGGATCGGCGAATCGATGTATTCGATATCCACCAGGTTGAACTACAATTAATTATAACACTTCTAGTCTTACTGTGACTATAACACTTCGTAACTACGAACATTTATAACACTCTAAAGGTTACTACAATTACACCACATAAACTCTAGACTTCTGACTTCTTCTTCTTCTTCTTCTTCTGATTTCTGTCTCTGACTTCCACGGCTCCTTCCTGGTTATAACTGTTAGATGGCCGTGATAGCAGACACCGCCTCGAAGGGTGTCACTTTGGGTATTTCTCTTTTAAAAAGTCGCTACTGTGCAACCTACAGTTCGTTTCTGTGGTTTTAAAGATCCCTTGCCTTGGATATCGACTTTAAACAGTTACACTGCGTAAAGTGAAACATAGTCTTAAAACCGTTGCGTAGCAATGGGCGCATATTCTTGAGCGTTTGAGAACGCGTTTACCTATTCGTTTCCTAGAGATGCCCAATCTGTCACAATATTCAGTTCTTAATCGACCTTGCTGCATTCCATGTTTTAAGGAATTTCGTACACCGAAGTGAACTTGTATTTACTTTACGTTCAGTTTCCTAATAGTTTTTTGGTAATCTCGGAAGATAAACGTTATTTGAAACAATTACGTTAAATTTAATGTAAGATTTTTCACCTTACTTTGAAAGAAAGGAACCCACAGCATTCTCCCGGGTCAGAAACGCAATTTCTGGAAAGGTTATAGGGAACATGTTTCACATGGACTTCCATTTATAAAATGTATAAAAAATGACTCTGATTTGTATCCAATTCTGAAGTCATGTAACATCAAGAATTGTAAAAATATATGTACTGAGAACATGGTAATGTTAAAACGCGGTATAATAATGATTTAAGGACCAACGGAAAACACTCCGAGTGAAGAAGAGAATTTGTAGACTGTTGGACCAAATGCACTGGCAACCATAGCGAATATATGTAAAAACAAGACAAGTTTAATGTAACAGTATAATGTATTTTAGCGTCCTGGTGCACTGATTTTCGTCCATGATATATACACAGTGTCCGTCTTGCAGTGCATCCACTTCACAACATGTTTCGGCACCATAGTGCCATCATCAGGTGCTCCATTTACACTAATCTATTGCATTGCATGCCATTATGTCAATGTAAAATTATTTAAAAAGTATTTTTAAAATATTCGTCAGTTATAATAAGTTTTTTGTATACTAAAATCTTGTTAAGATATTAATGTAACAGTATATATTATATAGGTTTTCAAATGCACTGGATAAAAGCCAGTGATGACCGAAAAATTGCATGGATGAACACCAGATTTTGAACAAATTGGCATTACACTTCATGGCGGAATTATTTGAACACAGTATATAAAATTCTCTGTCTGAATCCATCGTTCAGTCTTCCGAGGAGTCAGTCAGGCCGCACATTTCCAGATGAAGCTGTGGCAGAAAAGTGCGACTATACCAGCTCCAAAGGGAAATAGCTCCAACCATCATACATCGTCCCTTATCGGCTTAGTGATGCAATTTTCATGTAAGTGCAGTATACAAATTAAATTATTATTATGTAAGAAAAATTTTTTAATTTATCAATGGAATTTTTGTTATAGTTATTTTGTTATTACCTGTGGTGGGTTCATGTCAGAGGTACCCCGTACGTATTGTTTGTTAGAACAGTCCCCTGAGTCCATACACAAGTTCACGTGAGCACTTTGTGTCAAAATTTCATCCGGTTGGATGTTTTCACAGACAGGAGGCGTCAAACAGCAGTGTGTCAGCAAGACAAAATGTAATACCCATAAACAAAGCAGCGGTTTGACGATCTTACACCACGCAGGCGCGATCTACTGAAATGTCAGACACAGCACACTATCAATGAACGCTCATGCAATTCAAGCCACGAAGGTATCCATTTTAAACGCATTACATTAGCTTGCATTCAGACGCAACCATTCGAAAGGATAGCGAATACGGACGGTCCCAGGTGGAGGAACTGAAGGCCTGCTGCTCCAGTTTGGGCAGTTTCTGCACCTCGAAAGCCGAAATTTAACTATGTTTAACCCATTTCTTCTAACGTATCTGTTCCCTTACTCAGCTCATGCTCGACTATTGGTGGGTATTGCACTCAGCCACGTGATCACCTGCTAAGAGATCCACGAATGGTTCCATATGTACAAACACCGTAAGTACGACTGATCTGCAAATTCAAGTTGTCACAGGTCTTACTTTGATTTTTTGTTAAATAACGGCGCGAACTTCTGTAAGTGACGTAATTAATCATTTGTTCAATAATTCTTTATGTATGAACCATCAACATTGTGGAGAGATATCCTGTTTCGTAAGCTCCTTAATGGGATTAAGTTCTGTCAGTTTGAATTTGAATTTAAAAATGAAACATATGAGGGAGCCGGAACAGTTCAGTCAGTATAGTGACGGACTACGTGATGGACGGTCAGGGTTCCATGCCTGGAATGGGAAAGAGTTTTTTCTCTACCCCACAGCATTCAGACTGTCTCTGGAGTCCTCTCAGCATCCTCAGCAATAGGTAGCAGAGGCTCTCTCTCCTGGGGCAAAGCGGCATAGGTGAGAAACTGATCACTCACCCCCGTCTAGTGCCCATGTCGAAAAGGCTGAGCTAATACCTCCATTCCCCCCCCCCCATGATTTCATGGCAGAGTGCTTAATTCCTTAATTAAGTATGGGGATAACTTTACTTTTACGCCTGAAGAATTGTGTCAACTTCATCCATTCATGCTCGTAACGTATATGCTTCTATCCTTGTCCTGATCGAACCCATACCCGGCTGTCAAAATCACACTCACTACATACTTTCGGTGTACTCCGTCATCTCGTACCGCCTCCCAGCATACCCGTAGAAGATGATTAACTTATATTGGCATAGCTACAGCAATATCGACTTTTGCTTACGAATTTGGTTATTATAAAACGACACTCTGCATTTTCCGTAAGTCTTCATTATCTGATTGAATATCAGGGTCGTTAAATTCGTCACTCCTTCGAGGACTCCTCCAATCACTTCCTCTTGGAGTATTCCATCAGCCACTCACTCACTCACACACTCAACTCACTGAAATTTTCATAATAACACAGTACAAAGTCAGAATATTGTACAGAAGGATTTGACATAGGAATACTCCGCAGAAAAGAGCAGCTTAATATCTTATTATTTTGCAGGCAATTATGAACCAATTTACTGAATATGCAGCAAAGCTCTGTTTAACATCATAACAAATACTACTGCCAAGTTTATAATTACTCACATCTAAAGAATACTTCCTGAAATTATATATATATATATATATTCTTACGGCCTACCTAGACACGAAATTTCACCTGCCTAGCTCGAATGTTCCTTAAGCTATCTCCAACAGGCCGTAAATAAAACAAATTTCTTGAGGTCGTAATATTTTAGTGCATGCACAAACACATATACACAAAATTAATTATAATTTTTATAACCTATGAAAACCTACGTGACGCTACTGCCTCTCCAATCTCGAACGTTGCGCGTTTGACATGTCTGTAAGATGTTAGCAAACTGAAACATGCAGAGGGACATCTGATGATAGCGATACTCGTGGTACATAAAGATAGTACGACTGGTTTGTATGTTATTTTATGAGACTGATATGACTGTACACAGAAGAGACTGCAAATTAGAAACAGTCTAATTGTCAGTAAACTTTTAAACCGGTTCCAAATTTTAGAGCAAAAAGATGTTGTACTCGTATTAGTTTGTAGTTGCTTTGTTTTGTTGCTGTATCGCCACTATACAGCTTGCTTGTTACAGGCTTCTGGCTGCTGTTAGCACATTATTAAAGGAAAGGAAATTAATGGAATTGAAGGCAATCACGACGTGTTACACACCTGCAGTGGAGGCTTTGTTCCTACTTCATTGCAAACTACCCGTGAAGTTGAATATTACGGTCTACTTGCTGGGTAACGGACAAATGCCTGATCATATGACATCTGCACAATTCTGACACACTTCTGAAGTAGCTGGCTTAGTTTGAAAATCAAGCCTAACATTAGCTATGTTTTGCTATTACTTTCAACATGTTCATGTTTACAATGATTCTACTGTAATCTAAACACAATGAATCTCATAAACGGACTGTCCAAGTTTTCGTCACTTTTCTGAAAATTATAATGTAATTTTCGGCTATATAAATCAATTTACATATTAAAATTTAATTTCAGCAATGAAACTTAACATTACTAAATCTTGACTGAAAAGTAATCGGCTTGGCTATGGAAGAAAAGCCTATAGTCTAAGAGAATTTAGACATTTTAACACGCCGAGAACATGATAGCAATTTGGTTGATTGTAAAGGTTTCTGACGATGGTGTAGAACACACAGAATTATTGGGGTTTAGGAAATTCCTCATCGTCCGGTTTTCTAGAAAATAGAAAACACGACCTTTCAGTAACTGGATCTGTTTCCTCTCTGAGGACGGACGATGAAAAAATCCCCAAACCCAGTAATTTGTTTGTTATACACCATCGTCAGAACGCTTTAGAATGTATCTGTACAACCGGTATGGACCCGGTAAATAACCTTCCTTTAGGAAATTAGAACGCTTAAATATTCAGCCAGTCAAAACCCTCAAACATATAATCTTCCTCATGAGATTAAGATCTCAGGTCATCATCCCCAAAGACTTCTCCATAGTGACTTCCTTCAATAGTCCACGAACCTCCAAAAGTGTCCAACATGCCAGTTCTCAGGAATAGAATATTTCCTGAGGACGAAAACAGATTCAGTTTCCGAGACGTTGTGTTTTCTAAAATAGAGGAAGATGGGAAAAGTTCAAAAATAAAGTAATTCTGTGTGATATCTATTTGTTACACAGTTCTTAATGAAGTTTTAACTTTAGATTTCCAAGTAAAGAATATAATCGTAGTTATACGAGTACCGAGTTTTATAGCATCATTCAAACACAATTTCTGCACAGAGTTAATATCTCACTGGAAAAGCTCGCAGATTTCTAACATTCTTGACACTATATCATAAGATATTTTGCAGTCAAGAGATAGTTTGAATTATAACGAGACTACAAGTATCACTTATAAAAGTTTTAAACATCGAGAACACTAAAGCGAAACTTCAGACTTCAAGTGTGGGAAGAAAGGCATGGCACAAGCTGGCATAATTAGAGGAAATTCCAGAATGCTTGATAGTTGAAAGAAGCAAAGAATGAGGGACAATGTCAGAAATATTAACAAAATGAAATTAAACTGAATCAATTGGTTGTTCAGTATTAATCGAGCGCAGAAATGTATTAATCTATGTAATCAGATTGGCTGAAAGGGAACTATGTTTATGGAAGCTATGATGAGAGTAATTTAACTTATTCCATTCAGTTAAATTAAATTGTTTGTTTATTTAAGTGCTTATCCAGTAGTCCAAAGGTTTTTTCTCTAAAAACAGAAACAAATTTTACGGATTACAAATTAAAATCTTAGGAAAAATTGTTAAGGAAAGGGATATGTCTTTAATCTGCCTGTCTCGAGAAGTTCAACAGCAGTAGTCTGCTCCCACAGGGATGAGAATGTCTCATTAATTGCACTAAGTTTACAAAAGTAAGCCAACAAATAATAAAGATATAAGAGCCCATGATTTATTCTAGCCGTCTTACAGTGCATACACTCATCCACTTCACTCTTCTCTCTTGCAGTACATGTTTCGGCACAAAGGTGCCATCTTCAGGTGCTTTTCGATTTACGTTAAACTACTTCACTGCATGCCTTGCTGTTTTCATACTAAAATAACTAAAATATATGTTCATCATATATATTGATAAATATTAAATATTAAAAATATTAAAACTGTTCAGGATTTTTTATCCCTACGTCGCATCTCAATACGCGAGTCACCTCTTAATCTTAAAGACGGAATCCTATCAACTTTCACATACTTGCATGGTTTAAGAGGCTTGCCAGTCTTGTTAACATCGACAGCAGAATTGGGAGCGGTGCAGTACGTGTCGAACAGAACATAAACCCGATTGAAGGGAATATACAAAAAGCTTCAGCAATGTTCTCGGAATCCTTTAACTGCACGATCATGAAATTAAAATTGAACGGGATCATTTCTTTCCAATTCAACTTAAAAACATATTTTCAAAAATGACTAGCTTGACTTTTAAGCCTGTTGTCAAGTGACTTCAACAATCGCCGCATGTCAGACTCAAGAGCAGTTGTGACAAGTTCACGGTAATATGAAAAGCGGCATAAGGCGGGTCGCTTTTTGTTTCCTTACAGTGGTGAAGGTTGTGGCATCTTCATCAATGTAACATTTCGACGCGCTGGGAAAGGAATCCTGGGGAAGTTTGATTTCTCGGTATAAGTATAGAGAAAGAGAGAAAAAAATGATAATAATCAGAATCATCATCACCAGAATCATAGCCATATTCGCAATTGCAATCTGTGATATCTTTGCATTAGGGGACAACGTCATAAACTTATCTCCTTAATAAGTTGCAATGTATGGAGAAGATCAGTTGGACCGATTATGTGAGAAATGAAGAAGTGTTAATTAGAGTCAGTGAGCAGAGGAATATCCTACACGAAATAAGAAAACGGAAGGCTAATTGGATTGGTCATGTTTTACGCAGAAACTGCCTTCTAAAAGAAGCTATCGAAGGAAAGATAGATGGGCGGATAGAAGTGACAAGAAGACGAGGAAGAAGACGTAAGAAGATGCTGGATGACCTTGGGGACAGAAGAGGATACTGTCATTTGAAGGAGAAAGCTCTAGATCGCATTAAGTGGAGGAATTGTTTTGAAAGAGACTGTGGACCTGTCGTCTTGACAGATTACTGATGATGATGATGATGATGATGTATTCACCGAGGAACTTTCGGATGCGGCAACACACCACGTACACCTGTTTACTGTACTTCCAGTAGAAATACAAGAGAGCTATGTGCCCTCGAGCCCAAAGTAACAAAAATTATATCTGCTGCCAAAGAGTTCAGATTTCTGGAACTTAAGTATTTTATATATTACATATTATTTTTTGAGGAAACGTAATAAAGAAAAGCAGTGGCATGCACACAGAGAAAGTGCACAAAATAACAGGCGAGTTGTGCTGAAAGCAAGAGGTGGCCGCTGTAGCCCATATAAGCATAGAGCATGTATCTCTCTGACTTCGATTTTAAATCTAAATATAAATTTTAAATATTAAAGCTAAAGTGAGAATTTAAAATTTTAAGTCAATCGACGTGTGAATATTAATAAAGATTTTAAACATAACTGACAAAATCAAGAACGAGAGTTCTGGAATATCGGGTGCCGATTGACGACAGAAAATGAACAATTGGAAATGTGGAGTTTAAATGTTAATATTGAGTGCAGTGTGACAGCTACGTGAGGTGAAATACACCTGATGATGGCCGGTTACGGCCGAAACATGTAGTGTAAAAGAAGGGGGACAAGAACTACAATAAAGTGTTTACGACGGAGTTTATATTATACATATAGAAATTCTGGAACTTTTTTTGTGCAAATAGTCGTAATGTTAAATTTGACTAAATATCCCCTATAAGCTCTTATTAGGTCTGAATATTTCTAACGTCCGTGAGAAGGTCAGATTGAATGAAAACTGCTTATTTTGTTGACCCTTCTTGACATTTATGTTATTATATATTGTAATATTAATTATTTCTTCCATTTATCGTCGCCGTAATCATCATCATCATCATCATCATCATCATTGCCGTCATCACCATTGTCACTGCCATGCGTCACATACGACTCAAATAATCTAAAATCGAGTCATCTCCTTCCATTCAGTACACCATCGACCTGGAGTATGCTAGCAAATCAAACACGATTTAACGCATAAAGCAATGTAAAGAGTAAGTCATTTGGCATCAAGGTTTGGACACAAAAGACATGTGATATCAAACCCTCTTTCACGAAATGATTATTTGTTTGTTAAAGAATGGGTTGTGTATTATACCCTCCTTTGGCGCTACAGCCCCAATTTTGGCCTTGGCCTACCTCCCTGAAACTCTCCGTTTCACTTCGTTTTACTAGTTTTTAGACATTCGGTAGAACTCCTTGGGTGGGTGATCAGCTCGTCTCGAGGCCTATACCTGTACAGAAGCACAGAAAAACGCACATACAAACACCAAACATCCATGCCCTGAGTGGGATTCAAACCCACGATCCCGGCTTCCGAGCGAACGAAGACAGTTCATGCCCTAGACCTCCCGGCTACCTTGACAGGCAGTATTTATATAGCTTTATAAGAGATTCTTACAAAATTTTAAACCAGTGCGCGCACAGTCATAAGAATTAGTTGCCTGTCTAAGGTGTGTCATAAAATAAATGAGCCATTTCATTATTTTCGTGCAGTTGATATTAAAAAGAAATAAGTTTAGGAACTGGGACTTATGCCACTAATAAATATTTTTACAATCAGCACAAATCATCCATCAAGAAAGTGGAAGGTTGTTATACGAAAAGTCACCGAAAGCAGCGATGGAATTACGACATCAAATTAAACCACAACATAAAAGGATTCCGCTGCATCAACATTCGTAGCAGTAGCCTATTTATCATCCAGAAACAATAACAGACGTCATATTGTGATGAGTGACAATAGGAATTATACATGTCAGAATTGACTGCAGAGAAAGATCTCTGACACGATGTGTAACAGAAGGGGGTGGATTCAGTGGCTGGAAACACGAGGAAAGGAGGAACTGGTGAAACGTAAAATTGTTAACAAATGCTGCGGAGCAGAAAGGTGGAAGATGAAAGAGAACAAATAAAGAGACAGAAACAGAACGAATGGATGAGGACGGAGAGCCTAATTGAAATGCGTTTCGTATTAAGGTAGTCTGCTCGGAGGGGAAAATAAAATTCTTTGTGCAGTACCTAACGAACAAGACGGATTACTAAGAAAGCCAATGTATGCTATAGGAATACGTGCTTTACTGTAATTTACAGCGACTTCTTATGCGTTACTGGTCTACTTCTTTTCCAACGATTTTATTTTTTTAGCTGGTTTACATGTTAAAACCAAAGAATTACTCCTGTTGCATCCAAGTACAGGAAACGTGACTCAGCATTAACACAAGATTTGTTTCATCTACTACAGCGATGGTGGGGGGGGGGGAGAGGTGGTGTAGTTGGTTGAGATACTATACTACAAGCCGGAAGGTCACGGGTTCGAATCCTGATGAGTTGGATTTTTTCAATTGACCTAATACTTCCATCGGCACTATGGCCCTGGGATCTACTCAGTCTCTAACAGAAATGAGTACCAGAAATCTTCTTGGGGGGGGGGAAGGGCGGCCGGCGCGTAAGGCTGACAAACTTACCGCCATCTGTGAGCTGATTGTCTAGAAAATAAGGGAGCCTCGACGTCACACAACCCTATGGGCCTTCATGGCCTGTTACAACGATAGCTTTACCTTTTTTTTAGTCCAGCGATAGGTCTAGATTTATTTTTCCAAGTCTGTCACTGCCCAAATACTTTTCATTACTTCGAATCTACACTACTTATTTAACAAGGAAACCAAAATTATAATTTCGTGTGCTTGCGTCTGAGCCAGCTGTATGATACTAGAGACCACTCCATCGACGGTCCTTTATATTTCCTACTATCAATAATACCAACATTGAGGCCGTGTTAATATCTGAGGTAGCAGCATTACTGAAATTTAATGCACATTTCTCTAGTAATTATCCTTGCCTTTTTAAGGATTAGTGAAGTATTTATTGGGTGAATTTTGAATCTCTATTGGATTAATCTGTATACATGCTTCTTCATGCACCATATATGAAAAGGTTTTCAGATATTTCACCGTAGCGTCATGTTACTAGTTGTATTTATTTCCTTCAGCACAACTTCTGTATTGATATATTATACTTATGTATCTACTACAAGTTCCAGCCTTTCGACCATCATCAGGTATTCAGTGCAGCGAACAGTGAATGTACTTTACATCATAACTGAAAGACCGAAAAGTGACGTATTGTTTATCTATACAGAAGTTCTGTTGACGGGAATAAATAAAACCTGACAGGAATACAACTGCTGTGCCACTTCAATGGGCTGAATGTTGAAGCTTCAAGATCTGTTCCTGTACAAAACTTCTGGACCTTAAGGATTTCAATATAAATACGAAGGCCCATTACCGTTAAACAAAATAAAACTCTTTTATGCTGATTCACTTCCAACTAGTGCAGGGTCCAAGAAAACGTGAATCTATAGATCTACTCCTCTTACTGCTTAATTATTTAAACACAGAAAACATTTTACCTTTTTATCCCTTGTAACTATCTTGTGCGTGTATTCACAATCACGTCATCCCTTTCCTTGTATTAAACCAAGCAAATGATTTCAAATCGCATGATAGCACCTGCATTGGGATAACGAGTAAACAGAACTCGGTAAGCGATGTTGTAATGTGGACGCAATTGTTGTAAGCAATTTCATAAGTGAAGAGTGCCAGAAGTGGTCCATATAATGACCCTTATTATGGTACGATACGTGTGCCGCCATAAGTTCTCGTTAATGCACCACTTCCAAGTTTAGAATTGCCACTACTAAACATGGCCTGTAATAGTTCCCGGAGATATGAAGTGTAATGAAAAGTTATTTGTACTTCGTGTTCCAGAAAATGGAAAGCGTTACCAGAGGCGACATATACTACTGTTGCTCTGGTTATACTGAGCCGTGGCATTTCAAACAGCAGACTGGCTGAGTGGACGACCGCAGTTCGATTTCTGGCAGAGGTAAGAGTCTCTCTCTTCATTACCACATCCACACCGACACTGGGGGTGTACCTGTGCCGGTAGCCCCCTTGTTGGAAGTAAAGTAGCCGGATTGTAATGATATGCATTTACTCACAAAATTAGGAATGAGTGGAACGTTACATCCACTTCCCCATACGTCTTCGTCATATGTTCCATTCCGGAGAATTACATTAATTATTATTATTATTATTATTGTCTTCATCTGTACTTTATTTAACAACTCTCTCACTAACACACGCTAGATTTTAGGGCGCCCAAATTTCGGATCATAGCGAGTAATGTAAAAAAAGGGCTGTGAGAGGAAACGGTCGTGGTCTAACTACAGGTGCAAACCGAGAAGTTGCCTAGGAAAACTGAGGAAAAGCAGGAAGAACCTTACTTCCGATAGTTGAAGTTTGGGCTGCGACTCTTATTCGGATCTTCTTGAATACATGTCAGTTGCACAGAGACTGATGTGTTAGTATTGTAGTAGTAGTAGCCGTAGTAGTGGTGGTGGTGGTAGTAGTAGTAGTAGTAGTAGTAGTAGTAG
>NW_019719358.1:2636636-2796368 GCF_002891405.2 Cryptotermes secundus
CGTCATCATGATCACCGGTGGTGGTGGTGGTGGCGGTGGCGGTGGCGGTGGCGGCGGCGGTGGTAGTAGTAGCAGCAGAAATAATGGTAGCGGCAGAAACAATAGTAGTCGTTGCGGTATTGTCAGTAGGAGTAGGAGTAGGAGTAGTATAACATGAAAAATTACTCTTGAATGGCAGATTACGTACTGTTATTACAAAACACCCAAAAGAAAGCACGAATTAATAGCTGTTACGTCATAAAGGTCTCCTTGGGTTGTACCGAATTTATTCCAATGTTAATGTCAGAGAAATGCAATTTGGGGTAACGGCCCCTTCAGAGCTTGCAGTGCATTTCTTGGATATTCTCTGCAACGGAAATATGGAGCGTCTCGAAAGCGACACTGCATCCTGATTGAGCTACGGAAAAATTCGCATTCCTCTGTAACCGTCCAGACTCAGACTCAAACCACTTGGAAGACATTTTTATCCTCCTTATTAATCCTGTATATTTAAGAATCTAATCGCTGTTCAAAACATCCCCCTGGACTAACCACAATGGGACAGATCTCACCACCGATGTGTAATGATAGCAGACATAGTCTCCCAGTGAGAAATATAGTCAGTCAATATATAGTTTGAAAACGTGTCACTGGTGTGTGCCGGGTTGCAGCCACATCTCCGCCCATGCAGCGCAGCACACACAGCGATCTCTGGTGTAGATCCTGCTGTAAGTCACTCACAGTAGGTTATCGATTAGGTAAATTTCTGGGCCTCTGTGAGCGTGGGAGTAGAGTTTAGCTTACAGACGGGAGCGCAGCCACATGATGTGTATATATTACTTAGTCCAACAGCAAAGGCTAAAGGGTCACGTATTTCTGTGAAATATGTTTACTACATAAACTGAAAATGTACGTTACGTTGGGTAGTTTGCAAATCACTAGGTTTTTACATAACTAATCACAGCGCGATGTGACATTGCATGGTAGAGAGTAGTTCAGGAAATCACCACTAACATGTCAACCAATGCTGGTACGTGTTTAAAGGGTCGTACATTTGCTCTTGTAGAAACGTAAGTTGTGTATCAAGGGAAACACGAAAAGTCGGCTGAGTAAGTTGACTTTATAGCGATTCCAAATTCCACCAATCTACAATTACAAGAACAAGAATGTGTACTATGTTTGCGCCTGCCTCGGTGAAGACGTCAAAACACACACGCAGCAAAGCTGATATTATCAAATTGTGTTCACCTGTAACGACATGTTTTGAGCTCCAGTGCTTCAGAGACAGGGAAGTAGGGAAGAGGAATGCTGATAGGACAGACAGATATAAGAGATGGGAAATGAATAGGTCAAAATGAGGGGAGGAGATAAAAGTGCGAAAGGGATAACGAAAACGAAGAAAGGGACGAGAAATAAAAATACAAAAGAAATTGTTTCCTGAGAGCCCACAAATGTGTAAGGGGTAAAATATCGCTACCAGATGGTAGACACCCTCCGGCTCTTTCGTGGTTTCATCTTAATCAGGCCAGTAAAATGCCGATAAAAGATAACTAGCACCTTTATTTAATATCTCTCTCAAATTACAATAACATTACAGTTTTCTCGTGGTTGGTATAATGCACTTAAGAAATCTATAATCATAAGAACCAGCATAGGTACGGGAGGTTCACTACTGCAAGCTCTGGACACCGCACTAGCTCATATATTGCCGTGGTATCACTTCTGAACTGCCGTTTGTAACTTAATGTTGCAATTAAAACCATATTTCGCCTGTAAACAGCAATAACGGGGTTTATAAAAAAGGAGGAAAATTTTCGTTGAATTTTCAATGGAAATTACAGTATTAATAAACTGGGCATACAGAAAACTAACTTTTTGCTCTCTAGTCGACCAAATCCCGGGTCACAGACAAATGTCTGAACTCAAAGACCGAGCATGTTATCTGACTTGTCAGGTTGCTGTGCATGCAGAAGAAAGCACACAGTTCATTGTACATAGAGGTCTGCATCTATGTTTAACCTATTAAGTATCATACCGTTATAACATACGATGGAATGGATGTATAAAACCACTTATTATTAATCTCGGAACTGTATGGAGGTCAGTAACCATCTTACGCTCCTGCCGTTTTGCATTCGGGATAAAAGACAACGGTACTAATTGGATAGAAGGCTTGGTGGTCGTTTGAGCTCGTCTCAACTCAGTGAGAAGTGAGAAACGTCTCACCCTTGCTGGGAATAGATCCCTGGTTCTTTAGTATTCCAGCCCGTAGCCAATCGCAATACCGACTGAGCTCTCTGCAAATATAATAAAGCTTAAATATTCTTTTGGACGATTCGAATGTAGTTATTAGAACGAATCAAAAGAAAGTGGAGAAAGTCAGGAAAAGCAAATCAGCGACCATGTCACGTAGAATTCGCCGCACCCGTCTTCTCTTCCTTACTTCACCTTCACCTTCACCATCACCACGCACTGTGCACGCTGGCACATGTGTTTAGTGACGTCATGCTGACCAGCTGAGAGCAATCAGCTTACGCTAGGGCTTTTTACAGGCTCAGAGCAGGCGCGAGCGAGTTCTCAAATTGGTGAGGAACAGAACAAGGGTAAAACAGCTTGGATGCAACTGTGTGATTATTCTCTTGGATATAACACCGTATAGTCCATCAAAAGTCAACCGACGTTTCGGAAGAAAATGTCGCATTTATCTTCATGGTTTAAGAATAAGCTTATCAAGAAATAAGCATGAAGCACGTAGCCAACAGAGCTACTGGTGGTTTCTTGTTTGACTTATCCTTAGACCTTGAAGATGAAGGCGAGGTGTTCCTCCGAAACGTACGTTAACTTTCAAAGGACTGGGTGGTATTATATCCCATAAGACAGGACCGCTGTGTGCATCTCAGATCCGACATCTGCATGACTGGCATCCTTAGGGAATGTCTGCAATTGAACATTATATTTCTGATGTATAACTTAACTCCGTGGCCTGTAGTCCGCTAGCGATAGACCGAGTGACCGCAGCTTGTCGGCAAAGTTAGTGTGGATAGAGAGTGTCGCGTTGTCAGCGCGATGAATCCCCACGGCAGTTAATTTCAGTTTTCTAGACCGGAGACGCTATTTCCTTGAAGTAGCTCCTCAATTATCCTCACGAGGCTGAGTGGACTCCGTTCCAGACCCACTACTTCTCCGAAAATTTGGTAGCGCCGGGAATCGAACCCGGGCCTCTGGATCTGTAGCCAAGAACTCTGACCACTAAATCACAGAGGCGGTAATTTCTGATGTATACGGACACTAATTTTATCTGAATTTAATCAGATTGGGAACTGATCTTCTTGTCACTTAATAACACACAGTTATATTTTAACAGTGTCTCAGAATTCTCATAGGTTTGTCACGTGCTAGTCGAATTGCTATTAATTACTTCTGGTTTTTCATTTACTTACACAGTATATTTCACGGAAGTAAATAATTACCTATATAAGATATATAATCCTAACTTCATACTAACTCCTTTGGATGAAACCTCCAATCAAACTTCCGAGAAGCCGTCGGTAGTACTGACTGAGTTCCTCTGCACCCGACTCACTGGTCTGCACCTTCTCTGTTCTGGCCACCTCAGCAGAACTCTCTCCACCGTTCTGAATAATTCTCTAATCGCCGCCCCCCTCAGGTTGATTCTTCTACTCGGTGGAAATACAATTTCCTTTCCTCCCACACTGCCAGGATTGTACGCCCCAGTTCCCCTGTATAAACATTAAGGATAGGCAACATCGAAACCGACACGTGTTTCTATGTATTTTCGAAGCATTAACTTGTGACAGCTTATGTAACCTCTTCCCAACAGTTGCGGAACATTCATTTCAGTACGCAGTTAACCTCCAGATCTGTTTTATTGCGAAGTTCCATTATCCGCTTAACTTCCTAAGTAATCGACGTGCGAGCAGACTGTGTTCTCACGGTTCGGGTCTGACAGCCTATGCCGGTAGTCCTAAATTAACAAGAGGCTACAACGGATTCCTCAATATTAATTAATTGCTCAGACATATCAAACTTCTCATTATTAAAGTGAAACTTCCCTATACTGCCTAGGGAACAAATATAGCCGTTGCTACGCGACAGATTCCTAACACGCACCAATGGACTGACTGTTCTCTACGCGATCCGTGATGCAACAATAGAACTGTTCGA
Source organism: Cryptotermes secundus (assembly GCF_002891405.2). Lineage (NCBI taxonomy): Eukaryota > Metazoa > Arthropoda > Insecta > Blattodea > Kalotermitidae > Cryptotermes > Cryptotermes secundus. The sequence continues at coordinate 2,640,801 of NW_019719358.1, forward strand.
AGCGTGTTCCCTATGCGATAAGTGCAGACGTGTTATATGTAGGACAAGTCTAGAGTTTAGTTAGTTGTGCGACAGCCACCGGCCAGTAAGGACGTTCAAACGGAAGTTGAGGGATCTACGGAGTTGGAAGCCGTTACCAGACAACGATTGGTGAAAATACATCAGACTTGGAAGAATTAGTACCTGCTGTAGTAAACTGCTGAGTGTGTGAAATACAATAGCGCTATAGTTACGTGTAGTTACGACATGTCAGTGTTCAATAGATCTAGTTACCAATCCAAATCCCGTCCGTAGTCACACTCTATCATGTGACAACATGTACACGTTATTATGTTGCCTTCCTGATGTGCATGTCCGTGGCGTGTGGTCTCTATCCTGAGAGACAGCCCTTTAAAACCATCTTACAATATACCAAAAAAAAAAGAGAAAATTACTGTATGTTAGGAATGTGTGGAGCTATACCTCCACGCAATTATAAGTCTTGAGAGAGTAGCGCTTAATTAAGCACAGGGGAAAATTAGCCATTTACCATACTACCCACAACACAGGCCTCTAGCTTAAGGAGCAGAAACAGGAGTGGAACACTATATGAAAGCAGTTACTCTGTAACCTTGGGCGAAGCTGAGATGTTAGAACAAAAAATGGAGTTTAAAGAAAGAGTTTTGGAGATATGAATTTAATTGAACTGGTCCAGGGGACCGTTTAATGGCATGCTTTTGTTGGCAGTGCAGAAAGTTCCTGTCTTCATACCAGTTAATGCAAAAATTTTACATATATCAGTGTTTCTCAAACAGCATTACTGGGTGTTGAGACGCCATTTTGTGACAGTGTCTTTAAAATAAAGCCACTCAGGCATATTCAACACTACTAGTCCACAGTGTGCGACAGTAGGTACAAGTATCTGTATTTATTTGTATAAAAGAATTAACATATGGCGTATAGTATTCGGTATTAGAGTTGATTACAAATTCTTATCACTCTTGAATGATTAAATTTCACCTGTACTGCGAAACGAATAGTCATTTCACGCAAATTCCTTAACTTCTGGGATATTTTAAATAATGGAAGGTGTCACTGTGTATGTAGAGGTTGCATACACCTTCGGGGTTTCGTGCCTCTTGTCTCAGCGTTGGATGTGACTATGAAACGACTCCTGGGGGTACAGTGCAAGTATGCAGGTTGGTGTGAATTGCTGTGGGCAATATAGTAAATATCTTCACGAAGCAGGATTTGAGGTTCTCACATCGGTGGTTGAGAAGAGCTGTTGGATATAACGGAATACACGGCGTTATAACCCAGAAGACATACCTTTTCATCCTCACGATGCCATCATATAATGCTATTTCCATGCTTCTCTTGATGGTTAGTCGTATTCAAAGCAAATTTCATTCACGAATTACCTATAACTTGATCCTACTTCAGTTTCAGTGCTGCTCACATACAAATTGAATTCAGAAACACAAATATGAAGGAACAGAAAAGTCGTCTCTTCAAAGACGAGGACAAAAGCATGCAGTTGTAACGGCCTAGACTACAATCTGGCCATGAGCCTCAAGAGGGGCTCAGCACTGTGACGTACTGATGACAGTCCATCCGTCCCAAAGTGACTTACTTATTTACGCTATTTAAACTAAGACCTGGGAAGGAAGTCCTGTGGATCGAACACCTGTACGTCTGCCTTGAGGAGTAACGCGTCCACTTCTTTCTGCCGTCTATATGGCCATGTGAAAACCTTTGCTTATGACAAGCGTCTTGAGTTGTTCATCCACGTCACATGGGGCTTCAGGAAGAATACAATAGCACGCGGTAAGAGGGAAGCTTCGAGCACTGTAATCCCCACTGTTCATGACACTGAGCAAGTAGCAACTACGCGCTGGTTTCTTGCCTCCATTATTCCTCGACCCTGAAGATGGAGGCGATATGTTCCTCTGAAACGTCGGTTGAATTTAAATTTTCTATACGGTATTACATGCAAGAAGACGGAATTCTTCATAACCGCCGCTGTAAAAAATCTCAAATCATACACCTCACATTTTATGTCTTCGCTATCCATTTTACTATTATGCTAGTTATTTCTAGGTCTCCAAAGTAGCTTCTTCCCTTTAGGTTCGGGGGCTACAATTTCTTAGTAACTTCTCTTTTTGGTCGTGCCCTCTTTAATCTGATCACTATTAGTATATCGGAAATAAAGCGTGTTATGTTTAATTCATGACAAGATCAGTACAAAATGAAATTCTGAATAATTATAATCTTTAAGAGAATTTTCCTTATTTCGACCAAGAAGCGTAAATTATGGACAAGAACATAAAGTAAATTTGAATAGCAAATTTCAAGTGCTTATCGTTAAACTGGTTTAATTACAGAACACAGCAGAGTAAATTCCCTTCATAACATTTAATTTGAGAAGGGCGCAAGATTGATGCTGAATATTACCTTGAATAAAACACTGCACAAGACAGTGCCATCCTATTGTAGCGTGAGTAAGATTGCTCCTCTGCAGAGAAAGGTCTGGGTAATTTGTTTACAGCTAAGTGCTGAATCCCAATTAATAACACCCATCGTCACCACTAACTCTCATTCAACAAGCGCTATGGGCGTCTTTTCTCGTCTTGAGCGAGAAACTCGATTACCATTCAGGATGTTTGAAGCAAGGATTATGCTTCGTGATGAGACTGAACAGCACACCGTTACGTATTTAAATTGCAGGTAACATTATTCAGAGAATCGTGTACATAAAGAATTAACTAAATACTGAATTTCAGGCTCAGAGATCCGTCCAACCTCTTACCCAGTATTGCCAGCGGCTTCTGCCTTCGAGAGAAAGCGAATGAAGAGTAAGGAGACCCCTCTCTTCCATATGACGTTGAGGTTAAAAGGGAACAGAATTATAACGCCATTTCTAATAAGTCTTCTTGACTTGGAGCTTAATTAAACAGAGGGAAAAATTCCACCAGTTTCTGAATATATTTAAGAGACTTATTTTGATATAAGCTACAGAGTGTCTACAATGAAAGCCCTGACTTTATCGTATTCTCAAGAAGTACGGAATAGAGATATGGACTAATTATTTAAAAATATCAATACACTTCTGTGTAAGCATCGTTGGTGACACGTAGGATATCCAGTGCCGCCCAGGTCCGTTGCAACATATTCCGAGCGCTGGATCTGACAGCTTCCACAATCCGGGCCCGGCGGTCTCGAAGTCTCGCACTCTAGTGGCGTAAGTTTTGCCCTTCACGCAGTCCAACACAAAGAAATCGTACAGCGCGACGTCAGGGAAACGCGGAAGCTAGTCCGTTGGACAATCTCGTCCTATCCAACAGCCTGGAAATGTTGCATTGAAAGTTCTTCGCACGTCTAGCGACCAGTGGGACGGAGCTCGGTCTTGTGGTCGCAGGTGTTACAGCTGAGGAAAGGCGTCCAGGTATGAGCTACCTGTGACAGTTTTCTCGGCAAAGAAAAACTGTCCAATGATCATGGTGCACGTGACGCCACACCAAACGTTCACTTTCGGGCCGTCTCGCTCATGTTCCATGACTGTGGGGTTGCTGTGATCCTCATATCCAAACGTTGTGTCATTTACAGCACCAGAGACGTGAAAAGTGGCCTCGTCAGTAAACATGATGTTTGTCAGAAAGGCATAATCCCTGCCGATTCGGTCAAGCATTGCGCAAGAAAATTGTGTCGCCGTGGGTTGTTCTCTGGTTTCAGCTCCTGCAGAATGTGCACCTTGTATGCAGAGAGGCACAACCGCTTTCGGAGAACCTTATGCACAGTTGCTCTTGGCACTTGCAGTTCCCATGGAATCCGACGAATTGACTTCCTTTGACTTCGGCTGAACGCCATACGTACGTTCTCTATCTTCACATCAGAGACACGTCGGCCTCCTCCGCGCCCTTTCAAGTCGCTTCCAATCTCCAGAAACTTGTTGTGCCATGCTTTGATCCTCTTTGCGTCTGATGCGTGTGGGGATCTCTCCCCCGGGGATAAAGCGGTCAGGGCGTGAAGATGAACACTCACCGCTACCTAGTGTCGAGGTAAAGAATGACGGAGCTACCTTTTTCTCCACCGGTTCTCCTCTGATTTTCAGTTTCAGGACCTTTTTACAGATAGTAGGACTTCTAGGACAAGTGACCAGCTCGTCGCAAGGCTCTGCCTAAACATAGGACAACATAAACACAGAATAAACATATCTATATACTAAACATCAATGCCTTGTGTGGGATTCGAACTCACGGTCCCGTCCATCCCGGCTGCCTAGCGAGAGAAGACAGTACATGTCTTAGACCAATCGGCTAACATGACCGGTCCTTTTTACCCTTACCCGTAAAATATTGACAAGTAAACGCAGTTGAAGATCCGGAAATATTAAATAGGACGCCATACAGTTACTCTGTGAACAATTCCAAGGAGGGATCAATTACTATTTCAAAATAGAAGGAACGTCACTTAAGAAAACAATGGAGTTAGCTCAAGCTTCAATTCCAGGTTCGAATTTCGCTCAGGATACCGGCTGCCCTCACTGACGCCAATCGTGCTATTCCTCAGTCACTCCGAGAACATTCTGGGACAGTGCTTTAGATTTCACTTCATTGTTGCTGTTCGTCATGAGGAGTATACCGCAATTTTCCATCTTCTGTGTCAATGTATGCTGTAACAGTTCCACTTTACGGAATCATAAGATATACAGTTTATCACTAAGCATGTCCACTCTCCTTCTTTTGGTTTGTTTTGGATTTCATCTATCGTCTGGTATGTAAAAGACAAAAGACCACGACGTTTCGGAGACTGGATCTCTCTCCGTAGGGTAGTGGAGGATAGAGCTACTCAGTTGGGCCCGTTAGAAAGAGCTAGTCTCAATCACTGGACGAGGCGGAGACAGGTCCAGTCTCCGAAACGTCGTGGTCTTTTGTCTTTTACATACCAGACGATGGATAAAGTCCAAAACAAGCCAAAAGAAGTGCAGTATACAGCATCGTCAGAATCCTTTCAAGTCTATATGTCCACTGTCCTTTATTGAAACATCTAAAACAGACATCTACCGTATTGTATTCACGGTCACATAAACAGTTTCATAACAACATTATTCCGAAGCAGGGTAAATTACACGAAATATTTTTAACAGTTAAACAACATCGTCTATATGAATATATTCTACATATCTTTGCTTCAGATTTTCTTTGGTTTGAAAATACGTACCGATCTAATTTCATATGTTTAACTCTGGAGTGCCGGCGTTCATTCAGTCACAGACAAGTTAAGTTATCATGTAGGGTAAATGATAAGAGCGTGACAGTTATCGCTCTCCAAAACCTTGTATTGTTCACATGCATCTCATTATGATAACTGTTGTGTTTCATATCCCAAAGAGTGCGTCTATATTTCACTTCACTAATTACAAGTTTCTCTAACGTTTCTGTAATTGATATGAAATGCAGAACACAAGCTTTTCTATGCCTTCCCTACACTGCGCAGCCAGCAGCAACAGCGGCGAAGTCAAGCGAGGTGAGCGAAAATAACCGAAATACTTCATCTCGTCAACCGCTTGGCCCTGAGCCGCTCCGCTCTCCCGATCGCTCCGCAGGCAGCTAGGACACTCCCGTACAAACTGCCATTTTAATATTTCCGCGTGGGCTGTACCTCACCCACCGCTCGCATTTGATCGCTTACGTAAGACGAAAGGTTAGTGTTCTCTCTTCGGTCAGCCCCGGTTTATCAGGTAATGTTCAAAACAGACAATACTGTCCCCGTCCGAGAGGGAGGAAGTGGAGGCCCGCTGCCAGCTGCTCTGCTCAGTCAGTGCGCCTGCATTGTAAAGCTGATCCCCACGTCGGAAAGAGGCCGTTGCCTAGCAGCAGAAGAGGCGGTGGACACACAGACACACAGATTGTATGGAGATAGCATAAGCCTACTTTGGGAAAGTAAGTTAAAATAGCATAAAGTCATTTAATGTTAAAACATAAATAAATTGTGACTTTGTAGCGTAATTCAGTATAAATAGCACCTGCACATTTGCAGCAGAAATGTTAATAAATAAATATACAAATAAATAAACGGCGTTGAACAGAAAAATTATCTTCTACATAAATTTCCACGAGATAATAAAGAAGTAGTTCCGCCTTATAAACACATGTTTATCTCTCTTTCCGGACCTATGAATTGCTACACTTAATAAAATAAAACTATTCCGTTCTTACTGTAAGAAATAATACCTAATGCCTTCAACCCTTGAATAACTGGTCAGAGGTACTATAACCTGAGGAATGTGTAAGATCTGTCGGTAGAAGCAAGTGGGATATTAGCTGATACCTTTAATTTCATATCCTATAGTCTTGAATGTAATACAATTTACTTTACTATAAAATTTATGTTTATCGGCAGAAACTTTTATATACACCAGCAGCTGTAGTCACAACGTACGGAAGAACTCATGCTGTTCTTCGCCTCATTGTACTACGAAGGCATATTCCCAAGACTTATGAAAAAATATCAACCTGTTCATAATTGAGTTAACGTTCCAGAGCTAAATATAAAGCAGCAGACACTTTAGTATTAAAGCGGGAACCCGACCACATCCATAAAAGGGTCGTTAAAGATTAAAATCCTCTGCTGTTCGGCAGTTTGGAGTACCTAGACACCCCCCCGCCCCAGGTTCACACTCAGGAATTGCAGGAAACTACACTTGCTAGAACAGTGTCTGCATATCGGGACTGATCTACAGAACAACAGTTTCTTATCGATAGAAGATAGAGATATTATGCTGGTATATGTCATATTAATGCGTCAATAGCCGTAATTCAATAATATCTTCGGGTTTAAGAAGAGACTGAATGTTACCAAGTAACCACATGGGCCAAGGTTATTCTTGATAACATGACAATCAAGAAATTCTCACCCCATTTTACAAGAGTTAGCCACTGGACTCTGTGTTGATCCACTGGAATGAAGTCAAGCCAGTGGCCTGTACGGGACCCACTGGAAAATATGTAGAGCCTTTGGAGTCCAATGTGTAGCCACTGGCCTCTAGTGAAACCACTGGTCTCTAAAGTGAAGCCAGAGGCCTGTATGTAGTCCCACTGGACAATATGCAGAGCCTCTGAAGTCTAATGTGTAGCCACTGGCCTCTAGTGGAACCAATGGACTCTAAAGTGAAGCCAGAGGCCTGTATGTAGTCCCACTGGACAATATGCAGAGCCTCTGAAGTCTAATGTGTAGCCACTGGCCTCTAGTGGAACCAATGGACTCTAAAGTGAAGCCAGAGGCCTGTATGTAGTCCCACTGGACAATATGCAGAGCCTCTGAAGTCTAATGTGTAGCCACTGGCCTCTAGTGAAACCACTGGACTCTAAAGTGAAGCCAGAGGCCTGTATGTAGCCCCATTGGAAAATATGCAGAGCATCTGAACTCTTATGTGGAGTCACTAACTTATCTATTTTGAGCCACGTTAATGCAGTGCATAACATTACAATATTCTCTTAAGATCCATTTTAACAGTAAAGTGTATTCGCAAATACATGTCCAGGACTCCTAAGTAGACCTCCAGGGTCTTCCGGTTAAAATTTCTTAAGCAGTTTTCACTTCTCTAAGAGTGTCACATACTACACCACATCACCTCTTCTTGGTTCAAACATATTACTGAGTGACAAATACAGAATGTCTTTCGATGATCTTCCGAATTTTACAGGAATATTTCTGAGCGTCAAAATAAATAAAAAGGTTCATATGAATCCGTAACCTCAGGGTCTTCCTTGTAAAGAGAAAGCCTCTCTGACTTCACCTTCCATGGTCACAACTTGCATACATCTTACGTCTCAATTGTAACGGACTGTATATATCAAGAAAACTGAAAAGCCCTTCTATTGACCTCTTTATTTTTACTTTCTTATAAGAGGCGCTCGAAATGGCCTCCATGCCCAAGGACAGACCAATCGGCATTCACTTCCAAATTATTTAATGATGTGGATCAAGCTTATTATGAATTATAAAACTAATTATAAATGCTTGAGAATGCTTAAGTATAAACACAGGCCTATAACAACACAGTTTCGGTTCACACCTGAGGATGAGCGAACTACCTGCGTTGAATAATTACTTCAAAAGATAAGTCGTACGGAGGTGTTGATGTAATGCGCGATCTGCGGTCTTGCTGGTAAAATTTGAACATATACAATACAGGATATACCAAGGAACAAAGAAAATGCGTTTCTTGGGTGTCAGGAAAACCATCATCAAAAGATTTTCTACAGAATAGTACAGCGTCAAAACTCGTGAATTACTGCATAACTGATTTTGCAAATTAATAATGGAAACCCCTCCATTTTTTAGCACATCGTTCTGAAGTTTCACTGCTGAATCACACTGAAGGGACGTTGCTGGGTAAAAAAGAATATTTGCTTTCAAACAATATAAATTTCAAACACCCACAAAATATTCATAAAACTGAAATCATATTTCCTGGTATCTACGGGCTCGCTCTTCCCGTAGGAACATCAAATGAAATTACCATAAAGCTCGATTACACGCCCAAATTGAATTCCAACACAATATCACTGAATTGATGTTACTTTGATGTGTTATCCTGTTATAAGCACCGTATTACAAATACTCGTAATTAGATATAAATTTTAATTTTACATAACATGGTCGTAAAGCAGTCATGCAAGATATAACCTCAGAGAGTCTTGTATCTAAGCCAAGAACGAAGAACTGTGGCAAAAATTTAAGAAACATGAGGCAGAATGGGTACTCCCTTTGTAGTCGGTTTTTGGTTCACTGTGAATCCAAACCACATATTCCATTTTCTACAACTCGACACGAGAAGGTTATTCAAGCTGTCCCCTCAATAAACATGATTTTACGAGCACCAAATACGTTCTGCGTGAGCATGCAATTTTACTTGATGCATGTTTTCCAACATTAACATCGTCTCGATATGGCAATTATCTGTAGTGACCCTATCCTGAACTTAACGGCGTGTTTACGATGCGTTCACGAGTATATATATAGCTGTTCCTAGTGTAGTTTACTGGCTCTTGCTCAGTCAGTATGATGTGCATAATATTGTTCTGGTAAATATATGCAAAACTCTAATCATATCTACGGGAAATATTGGGTGTCAATCTTGGCCTTCCAGAACATGAGAGGACATGGATTAGAAATGTCTGAAAACAAGGGGCCAAGGAGAATTCTTGGAGCTAAAAAAGGAAACTACATAGGTTGGATAAAGAGTAGTGGCAACGCCTCTATAGTTCTGAAATAACTTTATTACCTGAGGTAAACACACTTACATTCCTTCAATATAATCGCCCCCCATGTGTACCACCACCTGCCAAATTTGTTGAAGGCGTCGTACACCATCAGCACGTCCACTTCTGTTGATATCCAGCAGTGACCGCCCTACAGCATGAATAATCTCCTCTCTTGTGTTGTAACGTGTCCCTCGCAGTGGTTCTTTCATTTCGGCAAAGAGATCACAATCGCACGGACTCATATCGGGTGAGTATGGCGGATGCTGCAGTATCTCCCATCGCCAGCGGCGAAGGAGATCCTTGACAGCGTCAGCAGTATGAGTCCTTGCATTGTCATGAAGGATGATGGGGTTCGTTGCCAACAAGTGTCGTCGCTTTCTCCTGAGTGCTGGACGAAGATGATTACACAGGAAATTGTAGTAGTAGGTAGCGTTCACTGTCTGTCGTTGAGGTACAGTGTGGTGCAGTATCACTCCATGAATGTCAATGCCACGTTGAACATCGCCTTCACATTACTCTGTGTAGGACGCACTTTCTTTGGACGAGGAGAGCCAGGATGCTTCCATTCATTTGATTGTCGCTTCAAGTGCGGTTCGTATGAGCGAGCCTAAGTTTCGTCCAGAGTGACGATCCTTCCAAGGAAGTCGTCACCTTCCCCCTGGTACCGGTACAAGTCCTGTGCAATTGCATAACGTTGCCATTGTTGCACCTCGGACATTGTATGGGGTACCCAACGCGCTGCAATTTTGCGGTATCCAAGAATATCGTGCAGAATGTGGAACACGGTTTTGTGATATACGCCTACCTCAGCATCTATCTCCCGCGCAGCCCATTGACGGTCGACATCCAGCAAAGAAGCAGGAAGCTGAATTGTGTGGTTGTCAACATGGAGTCGTCCTGGACGACGGCTGTCCTGAATGGCATCCCTCTCTTCACGGAACAATGTCACCCATCGTGCCACTGTGCGATATAGCAAAGCAACATCACCACATGCTTCTCGGTGTCCCTGATAACAGTTGTGTGCACTACGACCTTGTGCAGCTTCAATTTTTATTCAGGGGCCTTGTTCTTCTTTCGTAAACATGTTGTTAGGGTGCTTGAACTGGGCTACTGTACTTCAAGACAATGCACAATGCAACCCAATGAAACACAACCAGAGCCATTAACTGCACTACTTCAACTGAACTTCTTATATCAGCTACAGATGGCGCTAGTGCCACCTGATGCACATCTTTCATGTTACAGCAGTGTTGCCACTACTTTTTATCCAACCCTTGTATATCAGGAGGGTAAAGACAACTGTGAATGAAAAGATTTAGAGAAGTCAATGTTTTTGAAATTTTGTGATGGTGATCAAACAATGGAAACTGAAATAGGCTGGACAGGTAGTGCGTTTGGAAGACATGAGAAATGCATAAAGAACTTAGTGGAATACGTAAAAGGACGAGACCAATTGGAAGAAACACTTCGAAATTAGAGTATAATATTAAAATGGGTCTCCAAGACACAGTATGGGAGAATGGGAAGTGGATTCATCTAGCTCAGAACATCACCCACCGGCGGGCTCTTGTGTGCACGGTAATTAAGTTCAGGTTCCGAGAGAAGACAGCATTAGATTCCTTTATTTCCTTAGCGGTTATAGGCATCTGTTGCATGGAAATGTTTTTTCTATTTCAGTATAAATGTGAGCTATATTTTAAAGTATAATTATCCTTTTGCTTTACAAATTTTGATCCGGTCTACTCGAACAGTCTCATTTCCATTCACAACCGCTTTCATCTGCTCCTCTTTGCTCGACTTGATATCATGTGTAATTTTTGGATTATACCTCGAATGGGTGCTGATTCCTAAACTCAGGCATAAACTGACTACCCCTGTTTTTGGGATAGTATTATACTAACGCGATACAACCTCGTTCATGTATCGTCATTACATTGCTTCTCTGCGGGGTTACATCACGTAACTTTTCTTAGAAACAAAGATTTTCAGGTAGGTTCTAAAGGGTTCTCGCGATGGTGCATAATACTCAGAATTACTGGGTTTTTGGAATTTATCAATTGTCCGGTATTCTAGAAACTAGAAACACGTTTCGAATACTGGATTTCTTTCCATCCTCAGGTGCGAGGAAAAGGCACTTACTCTGTTGGTTCCTTGGGGCTGTCGAGTGATTGAGATTAGCTCTTTCTAAGGGACCCAACAGAGTAGGTGTCTCCCCCCTCACTTGAAGGCGCAAACAGACCCAGTTTCCGAAACTATTTTTTCTAGTTTCTAGAATACCGGACGATGAACAAAGTCCAAAACACTCAATAATTCTGAGAGAGATTTTCAGCTTTCATCCTTACGTAAAACTGACGTCTTTAACAGTTCATTCTTCATGACTATTAGAGAAGATGAAATGGCAATATCCCTGAATATTTATTTTGTACTCCCATTTATTATATTTTCTTATGAATTCCGTCCTATGGCCCCGCAAGATAATGGAAATTCATTTTGGTTCCCGCTTCACACGAACCATATACAGAGTTAACGTAACTATCTGTGAAAACACACGATAATCTACAATTATTATCGTCATTAAGTATTCCGAGCCCAGAAATTCCATCACTTTAGCTAATTTATCGACAGTGTGTTAATCAGTCCTCAGTCGTTCACACAATACGAAAAGAAATGTCGAGTCCAAATATTCCTTATTTTCAACTTTCCGTAGGCGGAGCTGAAGTTGAGGACTGTGGAGTTATAAGGGCCAAATTCCAGTCATCAATGATATGAACATATTCTAGCATGCAGAACCGTTGCTAGGCAACGATCTCGGTAGAAGCAAATATACGTCAACAGTTATTTAGTAATGGCTTCTCAAACACACATGTTCCCATGGAAACAGCTGAACAGCAACAGAGAAACGGTGTCTTCTATGCGTTGAATACCGAGATGATATAACCCGGACAGTTAGTTGAGAGTCGACTGTTGGAGCAGTGAGATATTCGCCAGCCAGTAAAACGATAGCAAAGGATATTGTTAGAATCCGTTACCAAGGAACGACTAGTAAAAGCAAACTTAGCAGAATTAGTATGTGCTGTAGTGAACTGCAGAGTGTGTGAATTGACGATGGCGCTATAGTTACTTCTAGTTAACGATCTGAAAGTGGTCAATAAATCCAATTGTCAATCCAAACTCCGTCTATAGTCACTCAAACACGTGATATCATTAACTTACGTTGATAACTGAGTTAATATATTTTAGGTGGACAGGGACCTACTGGTACTTCAGAAATCCCGTATTTATAACAACTGAATATGTTGCTTTCTTATTCTTTCTCCAATTCAGGACGTTAAAGCATCGGAAGAAAGTCTTCAATAGCTTCATATAACATAATTACGCCGTCCCGTTTAGTCCTCAACAAATTCTGGAATAAAACTGGCTTCTTGAAAACTCTGGTACCCTGCTTTTGCATATTCCTCGTTCCTTTCATTTGTCCCAGATATTAAAATATGTACGAGTACATGTCGAGGTTGTTTGATGATTAATGACATCTGTCAGACACTGAGAGTGCTACTTCCTGTGTGAGTTCATAAAACACACAGTCAATCATAAATCCTCCCTTCTATATATATACACGTGCGCTGCCGTAAGATTTTTACGTAACAAAACATTTTTTCTGGATATTTCTTTTAGCATTACTTTAAAACTCATCTCGCCCCCCATGAGCAAGGTGCTTGTAATTTACATACTGACATGAACTCTTTCGTTGTTGCTCTGTTTCTTTCACTACAACAATTTTGTGTTACTTTATTTCCTCTTTACATTTCTTCGAAAAGCGTGGGCACAACAATGTTTTGTTATGTATCATATTCTCAATCCCTTAATTCCATATTCCTGAAAATATCTTGGCGTTCTTAGGTCTAACTTCTTTCATGCTATAAGGGAATTATTTGGACCGCCAACACTATTCCACCAACTTCGTTATTATTAACTCATAAAGGCGGCTGGTTTATGCCGTAATATATGATGATTATCCACTGGTTTTAATTGCTTATTTATTTTATCTTCAAACAGTTGTTTCTTAAAGAAAATTAACTCTGTGTTTTCGTACTTTATACAGAACTATCTTACCTAACACCCATTTGGTCTTCTCTCTTCACCAGTTACGCCCACGAGATACATTATGGAACCGCTTCAAGGAGAGAAAAGCAAATGAATCCAACTCACAACAGCGGTACACATTTTTGCGTAATTGTACTGAAATGTAGCGCCAGATTTAATCGTTATAAAATAATCGGGTGTCTTCCAGGAAACGTGAAACAAACATTTAACTGATGGCTGATGTTCGGAAGGCACAAATTATATAACATTAAAATTTAATGTTTGATGTATACTTTGCTAAGTACATGAAGTCGTGCTTGTTGTTACGTTACGTTATGCTTCTGTCTACAGCGACGTGAATGTAATTCCCTCGTGTGTGGTCAGCAGACTAATGGAAAACGCGCAAAGTTCAGTGTAATATAAGCGGACAAAACAAAGTCACATGCCGTAGGTTCATATATTTTCGTATGCCACAACCAAACTTTTATCTCTGTACTTCTGTCATGTTTGTTCTCGGTATAGAAACAGTTTTTAAGGTGACTCACTTTATCATAAATGCTCACCTTGACATTAGACACTAAATTACTACTCTTTAGTACACGCGTTATTTCTGTAAACATTTGAAAATATTTGCCCTCGTTGAATATCGGAAACATGTGTGTCAGAGGAAGTTGCCCAAATTTCTAAACAGAGGACACGAAAAGTCTGTTTGCATGAGTTCTGGATGAGTTGTGCTTTAAATTGTGTTAAACCTCTGTGTAAATCGTACCTTCAAACAACGTGAATGCGTGTGTATATGTGCGTGCATATATATAATTAAAATAAGCTAATTTTGAGAGACTCGTTCCCTGATTCACACATAGCTGTACACACATGCACATATTCATTGCACATCCGTCACACATGCACATGTTCATGACACATCCGTCACACATGCACATGTTCATGACACATCCGTCACACATGCACATGTTCATGACACATCCGTTATCTGCGTTCGAACCAAAATCGCTGTGATGTATGACCCGATATTTTCGTTTCGCTCAACAAGGAGTTCAACTTCAACTTTCCTGCCGTTCATTCGTCCATCTATACGTAATAACTAAGTTGGCCGCCACAAGAGTAATGGATCAATTTAGATTAATATGTGATATTTTGGAATGCTATCAATGCTTCTTCTTCTTCTTCTATTCCTGTTGCTCCCACTTGGAACACAGGGCGTCCGTGAAACGCTTTCTTTCACATCAGTTTCTTAATCTTCGACAGTTGGTATGTCTCCTTGGTTGGGGGATCAGCCCGTCGCAAAGACTGCTCCCTAAGGCAAACACAAACAGACACACATGCCTCGAGAGGAATTCGAACCCATGATCTCAGTATCCGAACGAGCGCAGACATTCCATGTCTTAGCCCGCACAGCATCTGTGATCAGATATCAGTGACTGCGGTGTTTAGATAAGCCGTCTCAGCTGCAGAAGATGCAGAGGAATGATTGAGACTGGAGTGCGATCACGAGCAGTGAGTAGGTAAGGATTGTATAGTACCTGTACATAATCTAAAGCGGCATACACACGGGGAGGGCTGAGAAGAAATCACGATAAACCTTAATCAGAGAGGCTGATAATCTGACAGAATAAAAGTAGGAATCTCAGAAGTACAGGTATAATGGGTTACCGCTGCACTCACCTGTTCCATACCACGGAATTTGTTCCTTGTTTATTTTTTATCTCACTGAAATGCTCACAAATATTTCATAACTGTTCCCTCGGTGTAGGATGTTGTAACATCTGCCAGAGCTAAGTGCTACAGCACCACGCACCCTCATTCAGAGGTAAGATCTCCGTTATACAATTCTCAAAAAACTTGAATCCCAATGGTGTAATTTCTTTCGCCACACTGTAGCCTTAATTTCCCTATCCAGTTTGTAATGCTATATGTTCCTTGCAGGGTTTTTCGTCTTTCCTCATTCCACGAAATTATTACAGCCAGTAGCAGAATGAAACAAAAATTTTAGCACAAGTCCCGTTGTTCCCGTCACTAGTAAATACTGAGTAGTCATTTCGTCAAAAATCTGACTTCCAGTGTTACACACAACCTTAATTTATTCACTATCTCACTCACTCTCTCTCCCTAATGAAATACTGAACCTGCATAATTAGCACACATTTGAATATTTTGAAAGTTATCCAATTGTATAACAAATGTGCCTCATATTTTGTCGTCACTCTTGTGACATGTTTTAAGAACCCGGAATTTCCATAAAATTATGTAAATTTTCTAGTGAAGTGCGAAATATTCTGACAGTAAGCTACAACATTTTAACGTTAATTCATAGCAAACTTCACAAAATATAGATAAATAGCGTACATTTCTAGGATTTGAGAGAGTCGAACATTACTTGAAATTTAAAATAACAGAAGTAAGAACAAATCTAGAGTTTTAACACAATCATTCATTCATTCATCAGTAATCTGTCGAGACGACAGGTCCACAGTGTCTTCCAAAACAATTCCTCCACTTAATGCGATCTAGAGCTTTCTTCTTCAAATGACAGTATCCTCTTCTGTCCCCAAGGTCATCCAGCATCTTCTTACGTCTTCTTCCTCGTTTTCTGGTCACTTCTATCCGCCCCTCTATCTTTCCTTCGATAACTTCTTTTAGAAGGCAGTTTCTGCGTAAAACATGACCAATCCAATTAGCCTTCCGTTTTCTTATTTCATGTAGGATATTCCTCTGCTCACTGACTCTAAATATCACTTCTTCATTTCCCACATAATCGGTCCAACTAATCTTCTCCAATCTTCTCCAACACCACATTTCGAAGCTTTCCAATTTTAACACAATATACGCCAAATCTGAAACTAAATGCTTGTTGACAATTACCTGTTTTTATTACTTTCCGATTAATGTATACCTCATGAGCTACTTAGTGGTTCCCCCTCATTTGGCTCCTGCCGAAATTTCAAAGCCAACAGCTGGGAGCGCGGTTGTTCTGAGTTCATACTAATTTCCTTCATTTTTCGTGTAATTTTTCAGAAAAACGCCATGATGATTTCCACAAATTCTCCGTCATCTTTCAAGATATTTTTAACGTCTTTAATTCCCAGAAATAAGTATCAGAATTTAAAGGAATTCCTTCAACAAATACGAAATCTAAATAGGACAAATAGTAACAATACAGTAGTCGAAACATAAAATCCGATTTAGTACGCTAATTTAATTCAAACATGTAGTAATTATCACAAAGGGGACTTGTTATTGTAACTTGCTGCCGAGATAGAGAGATCCAGGGCACGTTAATACGTTAAGTACTGAGCAGTTCAATTAAGGGAAGGGAGGCTTTCACCCACTAGTTCTGAAGTTATAACCAAATTCTTCAACTATGAAATACTACTTCAGAGGCTGTTACTTACACTTCAGGCTGAAATATAAGCAGGTATACCATTTGGAAGGAACTGCAATCAGTACGCGTATATAATTACAGCTGCAGTATAAACCGAGCCTGCTGTTATATATATACAGCCCATATACATAGAAACATTGTCAGCATATGCTGAATGTAGTTAGAACTCTATTAAGCGCACGGTTAATATCACTACATTTTTACACGGCCTTCCCTCTCTTGCTTGTTAATTAAAGGCTGTTACATTATTCTAGAAGTTAATTTAAAACTCTACAAGGGCATTTTAACAGGAAAGTTTTGAATACAATGAAATTTAGTAGCTCGAGTTGTAGCAATAAATTATGGGGAATACAGTCCGCCTCCCGATATTGGACATAGACTGTTTTCATAATAAACTCGTCGCATTGTGCCCATGACATTTTGTGCGCCTGTCTTTCGTTGTTTTTTTGTCCAGCTACTGACAAACATTATGGCCTTATTATCACTGGCTATTTACGGTGCCAGTCTGGAACAAAATGTTATTCCTATTACTTAAGCACATTTGATGTAAAAATCAACATTACTTCACACATAATTACTATTATAAATGAAATGGCGATGAAATTTAATGCATATAGGATATTGGTGGGAAAGCAAGATAGAAAGAGACCACTGGGAAGACCAAGGCGCAGATGGGTGGACAATATTAAAATGGATCTTAGAGAGATACGATGGGATTGTATGGACTCGGTTGATCTGGCTCATGATAGGGACCAGTGGAGGGCTCTTGTGAACACGGTAATGAACCTACGGTGCTGTATAATGTTTGAGGAGCTGCAGATTTGGCTTCTCCTCAAGAAGGACTCAGTTCCATAAGTAAGAAAGCAAGTAAGTAAGGTGATCGCGCCATAGCTCAAGCGGTTAGTCGCTGGCTTCCCAATACGGCGGCCAGGGTTCAATCCCGGCTTTGGTCAAGTGGGATTTGTGGTGGACAAAGTGGCTCTGGGGCAGGTTTTCTCCAAGTACTTCGGTTTCCCCTGCCAATCTTCATTCCACCAATTGCTCCACAATCACCCTCACCTATCATCTGGGTCTGGTATAATAGGCCAGAATTGGCCGCAGTACAAGGAACTTAGTCCCACCCCACTAGAATTAAAAAAAAAAGTAATGTGATGAAATGTTCCGTAAATCACGTATTGTCTGTCATAAGTCCCCGGCAGCTTAACCCCCAGGGAACAGTTCCCTGCACCCAGACTCAGAATCGAATCCGAATCATCCGGTGGGCCAGCTGTAGCCTAATAATACTGACTGAGCTATTTGACTTACTGAAAACGGACAAAACAGAAGTCTCGGGGAACATTCGCTGATAAAATATTCCGTCATTGAAGTAAAACTAAATATCTGCACAATGAACAAAGCAATGGTCTCCTAAGAGGCACATGGGATTTGTTGAACCTCTAAAACTTAGGATTTTATTGAGTATTGCCGCGTGACTTCTAATCAACGCGACAAGAAACTTTGTGGGTTCTCAGATTTGAACGAATATTTATTGGACAGTCATTGTGAGTCATTAGACTCACACTTATTTTCAGTTTATAACGTCAGACGTTTCTCCTTCAATGTTACAGTAATCTTGAACCGCTCGTCTCGGTGAAGTGTCTTCTGCTTGGAGCTCAACTGTTCTTAGCCTTCGTCGGATAAGAACGCTTTCCTGCTAAAGTCGAATACAAACTCTGCTGGGCTCTGGCCGACGTTGGACTGTTCTATCATGCCCTAGGACTAAATATGGAACACCTTGTCGAAGGGTTAATTTCGCCCGCTGCTATGCAAACGCTGCTTCAAACAATTCGTTGCTACGGGAATACTTATCTGCCTCAAACAATTTGTTCATAATTGTGTAAACCCCACTGCGAGACTTTCATTTTCGGGGCAAAGATTTCCTAGGTCTCACTGGCGAGGAATTGCTAGCCGTTGTATAGCAATGGATGCGTTCTGATTCCAAAAATTCCGGTCCTAAGCGGCACGCCACAATATTTTGTACAATCCCGAATAGGGTGTTAAATATCAGTAGTGGCAGAGAAGGAAAACTCTAAGAGATTTAATTATGTCCGAAGTATTACAATCTGAAGCTTGACTTCGCCTGCTTTGTCTCCAGGTCTCACTCTAACTTTTTTATACACGTGTCTGCTCCAAGGCAAGAGAATTCTGATTCTGTTTTGCATCTGAACATTTCATTTTATTTTGAAAGAAGATAATGTTACCGACGGGAATTCTTATCAGTAGTATGTACTAGAATTATGAATAAGGGCACACATTCCCTCTTCTCTTCGCTTCTACACGTCCATACCAATGACTACCTTGACAGTTTTACTTCAAGGGAGATTAGTTTGGCCCTTCATGTTTCTTCTGAAGAAAGACCCTTCCTTCGTAACCAATTTGGCGAAAGTCCATTTCCTGACCATATTCCTTGGTACTACAAATGGAATGAAGTGAAGAAGAGATGTTTCTTTCTGACAGCAATTTTATCAGTGGATCTTCTCCAGTAAGATGGGACACAAAGTTCTTCATGCAGCACCGCTGCTCATACAGTTCCCTTTGTAACGGATTTACTTATGTGAGGACAAATCGTTAATTCACCGTCGTTCCAAGAATGACACCTGATGAAAAGTCAGCATCGATGCAAGAAGACGCTACTCTCTACAGCAACATTATTTATTGGGAGAAAGTTTCCCACCCGTGCCTGTAAAATATGAACATTTCATTTACATCAATTATTATTTCTAGCTATACGTGTGAACCAGTGATTTTTTGGAGGGAGCAGTAAAAAATGCTGGTGATATGATAGCATACTTTCTTACCGACAGGGCAGGTGGTATGATGGCATACTTTCTTACCGACCGAGCTCTCGGTACTGGCGGCAGCCATTTTATATCAAGAGAGTGTCCGCTGGCCACCGCGGCAGTAGTGATGCTTCATGACGTCACGCTGGCTGTGTTGCCCGCCAAGAGCATTGAGTTGCATCCCCCTGCTCTACAGCTCCCCAAATTCAGTATCTCACAACGAGTCATGTATTGGCAGAGTCTGTATTTACAATATGACACAGCACCTGCTAAACATACTAGAAGGATAAATCTCGATTCTTTGGACACGTTAACCATTACGCATGAGTTATCAAAACACAGTTTCTGTATAAACTATAAATTTATGAAATACATAAATAACTGGAAACTCCATATGGAAAGATTACAACTTCTTCATGCATTTCGACATATAACAAAACATGTGCACAAAGGAAGAAGTCTCACTGAACCCCGAAAATAAACAGGAGGGATCATCTTATACAGAAGTATAATGGAAAACGCTTCAAGCGTTTCCAGCTACGAACAACCGTTCACTTAAATGATAGCTTGCATAATATCATGTCATTAACATTTCACTGCTACCATACTAGTATAAAATCGGTAGGTCAGAGGCCATTTTTTTCTGTGGCGCTACAGCCCCAATTTGGGCCTAGGCCTACCTCCATGGAACTCTCCGTTTCACTTCGGTTTACTAGATCTTACACATGCGGTAGGACTCCTTGGGCGAGTGATCAGCACGTCGCAAGGCCTCTACCTGTACACAAACACAGAAAAACGCACACAAACATCCATGCCCTGAGTGGGATTCGAACCCACGATCTCAGTTTCCGAGCGAGCGAAGACAGTGCATGCCTTAGACCGCTCGGCTACCGTGACCGGTAGGTCAGAGGCCATATTCCTTCTTAATTCAGTGTTTCCTACGCACCGTCAACGTATCACACAAATATTTTCCTTCTCCGGAACAGTTTTCCTGACCCTGTGTGATACCATGAGAAGGCGATTCGACGAGTTGCATTAGTTTATTACAAATTACAGGAAAGTTACCACTAATTTACATATCCTGTTACTGCAATGTGTGAAATTTTTAAAAAGAAAGTTTGCCTGCTACTTGTTGGGTATTCATTACAAACTTCACTGCAAATTCGGTTATGATCAGAAATTCTGAAGACCGTTTGGATACACGGTTCAACCCTTGCGTATATAAAGCATATAATACGCGTGGGCAGTCGTGTACACTCAATATACACTACTATACTACTATACTATATATATATATACTATTATATATAATTTTGTTCCACGTACGCGGCATATCAGACTTAAATAAATAACTACAACTGAAATTCGCAACATATATTCACACGTATTAAAAAACCATATCGAGGCCACAGTGTCTGTGCCCATTTATCAATGTGCACGTCAGATTCCTCTATTTGACAGCACTCTAATGCAGGTAGTATTATACTGACAATTTTCTTCGCACCATAAATCCTTCTTCACAGGTTATTCATATTTATGGAGTCAAAAGTTCGATATTTATATTCTGTATTTATGTACTTAAAATATTTGTTATTCTTTCAAGAGTAAGAAATTAATTCCACGTTTCTTTAAAAACAACTGTGAATTCGTCGAGTATGGCACTTTGCAGTCTAGTAGCTTAAAATTTTTCTTTAAATTCGCTTAGTGGGGAGTGGAGTCCAACTGGGTTCACTCGGCACGGCGGCCACTGATTGGCATATTGTAGCTTGCCTCGGGTGATTATGATGATGAAGAATTTGGTGGAATCAAAATTGGTAAGGGAAACCGAAGTACTCGGAGAAAACCCGCCCCAGCGCCACTTTATTCACCACAAATCCCACTTGACCAGACCCGGGATCGAACCCGGGCCACCGTGGTGGGAAGTCAGCGACTAACCGCTTGAGCTATGGCGCGACCAGTCTAGTAGCTAGATATTCACCCATCAGATTTACAGATATATGAACTTCTACCGTTGCTAAATTAATTTTTAAAAATCTTCTTATTCAATTAATTGAAAATTTAAGTTAACTTAAATAACAAAAGAACGACATAGACCAGATCACTGACCCTGCTCTGATATTTTAAAAATGTAAAACGCCGATCTACCTACAAGGACTGACCGCGTTCTTGCATATTCGAAAGCTTTGTCCCATCTTCTGCTATCCACCATTTGTCAGTTCCTGATGAAACTTTGATAAGTGACGTAGAACACAGAACTCAATTCTGGAGGGAAGGAAAGACGGAGATACTGTATTCCAAGTGACTTCCCAATTTCCATATGAAAGAGACAGATAAGAAAATATATGTTCTGTGTGATAAACTGCAGGGGACACAGAAGTTGCATTTTTCCTTTCTTATATTTTATGCGATAGTTTATGAGTTCGGAAAGAAACGCCGATAGCTATCAATGTGTAAAGGTCGCCTGCTGTTTGCGAGCTCCGAACCAACGTCACATATCTTGTCAACGAACAGTATAGTCTGACTTTAAAAACGTAAGAATTCTGGCTGGTGCGAGTAGTGTCCGAATATTAATTTCTACCAATCTTGCATTTATCGATAATACCTTCATGGAACAGGTTCATTTTCTAATCGCTCAGATAGTTAAAGAACCACGATTTGTATCTAATTTACAAGTTAATTACCATATTCACAGAAATCTTGCCACTGGTCCTCTAATCTTGATCCGGTATACCCACGACGTTTCCTCACTACTATATTTTTGACGTCTCTTAAATATTATTCTCTCAAGCCTGTTATTGCAGCGGTGATGTTCCAGACTTTTACAGCGAGGTGTTTGATTCCAGTCTCCACTGGACCAGAGGCTATTCTCGGGTTTTGCGTGGTTAAACTATGTTCCGCCAGGCAAGTGCCGAAATACTACTTTGGGTAGGCCTCGACCACATCCCCATAATTTCCAATCCACCATCCATCAACAAAACCACTATTTGACGTTATACTCTACAGTGTAGATACTGGAAGCCTTTACTATAGGATTCTGACGATGGTGTATAACACACTGATATATTGGGTTTTTGGACTTTATCCACCGTCCTGGTATTCAAGATAACTAATAAAAACACGACGTTTCGGAAACTGGAACTGTTTCCGTCCTCAGCTAAAGAAAACACCTATTATTTTGGGTCCGTTAGAAAGAGCTAGCCTCAATCACTGGACGAGGTCCCAACAGAATAGGTGTTTTCCTTTACCTGAGGACGGAAACAGACCCAGTTTCCGAAACGTCGTGTTTTTATTAGTTATCTTAAAAACAAGGACGATGGATAAAGTCCAAAAACCCAATATATCAGACTGGAAGCCTTGTGAAACCTCCTCCCCCGAAATATATCATTATTTCTCCCACTACGCCTTTGTACTTCAAGTGATCTGTTCCCTTTTTAATTTACGTCTACAATTTTGTACGTGCATACATGTCACGTGACCCGCCCATTTAATCCTCCTGATCTGTTAATAAAAAATTCGTTAACCATGAATACAAACCAAGGAGCTTCCCGTTGTGAATATTCGATTATCTTTTATACCAAAATAATTTTAGAGTAACTGTTTCCTTCTGAATTTTCCTCAGATGTTAGTCACATAAATTGCTATGGCTTGCATGAAAATATTGAAATATTTGGAATTCATAATATTCTTCTTCGGAACTGAAGTGTGGGCAACTTTATGTGAAAATTGAGAATGGGACAAGAGGGGTTACGTGCAAATACACTGCAGGAGTAAGAAGAGGCGATTTTTTTAAGTTTTGACAAAATCGAATCTATCCACTAATGTCGAATATCACCGTGCATTAATTTCGCCTTTCTTTCTTATATATTTTGAGAATGAAGAATTCACCCATTCTTCTCACATCTTTCGAGAAGCTAATCATTCAAGATGTCAAGAAAATACCAGCCTTTTATGCATAAAAATGTCCCCAGAACCTACTCCGAACCGGATATTCTTATAAGCCTACAGCGTGTTCCTTTCAGGTACATTGTAACATTATTTTCTCATCTATCCATTAGTCTCTAAAGTCATATAGACCTACATGATGTTGAATAAATATGGATTGTTGCATTTCATATATATTCATCTAAACTCTACAGAAGAAACTGAAATGTTAGGAATGACGAGAGAGTCTTTCCTTCTCAATCACAGGTCACCAAAAATCTTCTGTTTACAAAGATAAACTCCGTTTAATGACACTAATATTTACCAACGCACCAACAAGGGTACGAACTGTCTTCGCTCGTTCGAACGCTTGGATCATGGGTTCGAATCCCAATCAAGGCATGGATGTATGTGTATGCATATATTATGTGTTTGTGTTGTCCTGTGTGTAGGTAGCGGCCTTGCGACGGGCTGATTACTCGTCCAAGGAGCCCTACCGGCTGTGTAAAAATATTACGAAACTGAAGAAGAGGCCAGGGCCCAACAAAGGGCTGTAGGGCCAATGATGAATGAATGAAGTTAATAGAGAGAAGGGCTATAAAAGTACAACGAGGACTTTCGCTTTACATGAACATGCATATTACCAACTCATTTCGATAAAGAACACCGATCAAACGGTAACGTTTCAAACTTAGAAACGTAGACACTGCAGATTCGTGAGAGAGTGTCCGCCGTGTTTCGTGTGCTGGTCATCTGCTCGTTATTGTGATATTCTTAGTGCAAACTGAGAGGTCACTATCGTTAGGTAAGTTGAGCTTCTTGTCGCATCACTGATCTCTTTCTAATCAGTCCAGGCGGTTTAATTATTAAATACTCAAACCTATTTTCACGACTTATACAACGAACGTATTTAACATTTCTGACCACAGATGGTACCACTTCCCTATGACACTGTCGACCACTCTTATCACATTCGAGACCTTAAAAGCTGCATACCCATAACCTCTCTTCAGACGGGAATATCAGATTAAAAAGAGAAATGGAATATACTTCGAAAGCCAAACACAGGAATAACAAGGAGCGTGTTTCTGCAAGTGGGCGACTTCAGTTCTCACGCTGAAGACAGAAAGGAGGAGGATTATAGTGGAGTATTCCTTGTGGCCTTTGTGGAATGTAATATAGCCAGACTGACAGCAGAGATGACGGGAGAGTTGTAGAAAGGGGCACAACAAATTACGTGTTGGAGCACAAGGTGTGAAGCAGTTCATTTGTGGGAATTGTCCTAACTAACTAACTACATGGATCTGAGCCCTTCTTCAGCCATTCAAGAACTTCCCAACAATTTATTGGATCAGAAGGTTTATTGCCGTGTTAAGGAGAGCCCTCCACTGATCGCTATCCTGGCCCAGTCCATACCCCATCTTATTTCTCTAAGATTCATTTTAATATTATCCTCCCACCTCCTTGTAGTCCTTCGTAGTTGTCCCTTTCCTTCTGACTTTCCACCAAAATTCTACATGCATCCCTCTATTCCTCCGTGTGTGCTACAATTCCTACCCATCACACCGTCCTGGACTTCACTGTTTTATGTAAATTGTCTATGAGTAGAAATGCCTCCATTTGTGACTGAAAATCCCCCAGTCTTTGGGCAATGTCAATTATGCTGCTTTTAAAGTTTCTGCAATGACAATGCAGCATCTGAAGTTGCTAGATACAGTGCCGTTCCTTAACCTTATATACTGTACATATACGCATATTGTTGCATGTAGACCCACCGCTAGGTAACCCATTGATAAACACATTACCGCAGAAGAAACACGCGGAATAGGACCAACTGTTGCTAGGTAACGACGCCTTAACACGCACCCTTAAGGAAAGAAGACGGTGTTTTCTATGGTTAAAGTTATCCCAAAGACGTCATGAAAATTAAGGGACATAAACTAGTACAAAATATTCATCAACTGGCAAAATATTTTAAAATGAGTACAAGATCAACATTTGTAATTGAATTCATATGTGGTATTTACACTTATAAGCATCATAGTTCTGGATTCCTAACATAATTAGCGGCGTATGTTGGCTCGTTCCTTGTAAAATCCATTTCGTTGTCGTCGTTTGCATCCAGTGAACATTTCCTTCCAAGGACACTTTTTACTGCATTTGTAATAACATGTCATAACATTTACCAAGCCATGATCACGTTATAATACGCGTCATTGCCTACAAATGTTGAGCTTATTAGCCCTTTCCGTCCTCAAACATCAATTGCAATACGTATAATAATAGCATAACAACATATTGACACTGTAAATGTTCTATCAACGTGTAGTGTGCTACAGCAAATAGCATGTGTCCTTCTCTAAACTCATAGCCACACAAGAGGATACCTTGTTTGAAGGTAAATAAGTATTCAGAATTAAGTTAATTATGAACGCGCTTCTCTCTAACCATTCAATTGTTCACATTTCTCTTGAGATAATACAAAACAATATGCATTTGCCAAGTGGACTGTGTAACTGAACATGAAACGAGCAGTTTAATTGAGGATGATTACAGTGGACTACTCACGTGATGACAGGATATTTTCTGTTTACATTAATTTTAATTGCTCGTAATGCACAATACGAAAAGCTGTCATTACTGAGAACACGCTTGTACAGTGTAATGTGAGGGAAATGCAATACCTGTTTGCCTTCACTGTGATCTCATTACGAGGCTCTCGGTGTTTAAAGTACACGACTTCCAAACGGGATTCCACAGAATTTGTGGAAATTCTTGAGAATCTGAGCGACTAGCAGCTTCTCAAGAAGAACTCAGCTGCATGCAATTCCTTAATTAGTTAGTTAGTTAGAATCGAATGATGGGAGTACGCAAGATATTTTGCAAGCAATTTCTTAGTTAGTTAGAGTCGAATGATAGGATAACAGAAGATGATTTTGCATGTAATTCTTTAGTTAGTTAGTTATTTAGTAAGAGACGAGTGATAGGATAACGAAAGATGATTTTGCATGCAGTTAGTTAGTTAGTTAGTTAGTTAGTTAGTTATAGTCGAATGATGGGATAACGCAAGATATTTTGCAAGCAATTCCTTAGTTAGTTAGAGTCGAACGATAGGATAACAGAAGATGATTTTGCATGTAATTCCTTAGTTAGTTAGTTAGTTAGTTAGAGACGACTGATAGGATAAGGAAAGATGATTTTGCATGCATTTCCTTAGTTAGTTAGTTAGTTAGTTAGTTAGTTAGAGACGAGTGATAGGATAAGGAAAGATGATTTTGCATGCATTTCCTTAGTTAGTTAGTTAGTTAGTTAGTTTGAGTCGAATGATAGTATAAAGGAAAATGATTTTGAAATGATTTGGGAGGAAGCTCTGTTAGCCTAATAGAGGCAGTATGTCGGAATTTCCCTAGGAAGAATGGACGAAAATAATAAACACTCAGGACAGCTGGTTTCCCGGCTGAGACACGATCTGAGGACCTTCCGAATACAAGTTTAAGCGTTACCGCTACGTCACCCAGCTCGGTGACTTGCTTTGAATGTGAACAGTCTCAAAGTTGCGACCGAAGAGACATCTGATGTTCAACACTAAAAGGGAGAAAGACTGAAGATCGAAAACGCCTTGTTAGAAATCTGACACTCAAATAAGACGGCACGTCTCCATAATATCCATCTGTAAAATCACAGTTTAGAGGAAAATATTCATGCTTTGTACTTAGACTATATCGGGTTCAAACCTTTGGTTGGAAATCAGACTGAGATTTTTCGCGAATTCTCGCAGTTCATTTCATTAAGTAAATTTCGGCAGAGATCCTTAAGTTAGTATAAGGGCGCTTCCTTTCCAAACCATTATTAACTTTTTTATCCTATCATTTCACGCTGTGCATCCTTGGCAATTAGAAGTTTCCGTAAACAAACTAAGAATGTAAAACTAATGAACCATTCGAATATACTGTCACGTAGGTTGGGTTAGTGTGACTAATAACTATGGGTTCTGGATTTGGTGATTGGATTTATTGGCACTGCTGTTACAAATACTCTAAATTACAAACACCTATAACAGCTCACAATTGGTGACTGTCTAAGGTTCGTTCCGCTTCCGCCTGGACTACGAGAGTGTTTCTGTTCACTGTGGCTAATTAATTAATTAATTAATTCCTGCGGCTTATTAAGTCTCTAATTGCTTGTCTGAGACTGAAGCATTGCTCTGTCTGGGAAATTCCTCTACTTGTATAACTTCAGGAGGACCGTACAGAAATCACCGTCT
This sequence comes from Cryptotermes secundus, assembly GCF_002891405.2. Lineage (NCBI taxonomy): Eukaryota > Metazoa > Arthropoda > Insecta > Blattodea > Kalotermitidae > Cryptotermes > Cryptotermes secundus. Next base: position 2,668,533 of record NW_019719358.1, read on the forward strand.
TCAAGGGTTCCAATACAGCTATTCATGCCTGCATTGTGCCGGATAAGTCTATAATACCACGACAACAAAACCCGTTGTCCAGCAACGGACGTCTATTCTCGTTGACAGAGTAACGTTCGGCAACGTGTTTAGCTAACCTTTGTCTAGCAATGCGTCACAACATTCCCATAGAAAGTGTACGTTTCTGAGAACTGTGTTTCATTGTACACCAAATTCTAATCGTCCATACTTTGTAATTGCATAACATTTACTGTAATGCATTGCGTAATTTAAATTCTTTCACTTGGATAGTACGACTCAAATCACTTCCAATCCATATAACAATAAACACACAATTGTTGGTGCTAATGCATTCCACGGGCTCTGTCCATAACGCAGTCCGTTAGAGGAGGATGTCTGTGATTCGCACAATTCTCCTAACATGTTCAAGCAGCAAAATCAGTAATTTCTAAGTTGGTTATTTAACAACGCTCTCAGTATCTCGACTACACAGCGTCGATTATATAGGATTAATGAACGTGGAGCAGTTGGTGGAATGAGAATTGAAAGGAGAAACAGAAGTAATCGGAGAAAATCCGCCCCAATATCACTCTATCGCAATCTCCAGATGACCTGACTTGGGATCGAAAACGGGCCGCTGCGGTGGAAATATAAATCAGTAGTTACAGCAATCTGAATATCAAGCACGCACTTCGGAAACAAGAAATGCCTACAACATTTCCGTACACAAATATTTTGGAAAGCAGCTATCTGATAATTCGAAATGGAGACGGTAGAATATTAATAATTAATTAAATTAATTCAATTGATATTAAATGAGAAATATTGAATATAGAAGCACTTTCGAAATCATAATATTAATCACTAAATAACAAAAAATAAAGTTCAGTTTATTTATATTCCTGGGGTTCTTTGAATTATATGAATAAATTCCGCGTATATCCTCATTTAAATTTTAAAGAATTGGATACAAGAATAAAGACACTTACTATTTTGTAAGCTCGGACATATATTCAGCTTTTCAATCGAAAAAGAAATGTTCTTATCATCCATTCTGAATATTTTTCTTTCTTTCCTTTCCTTATTTGTGTAGCTCGATCTAAGTTATTTGCTGCGAGAGTACGTTTAGATTCGCAACAAAATTTGTGGATGAAATGGTTTTCCCTCCTCCCAGTTAGTAGACAAGCACTGCGACATGGTCGGAGACTTTTCTCTGTAAACTCACAGAGTCCCTTCCCATGTCTTATGTTTAACGTATTGAAGACCGACCGTCCTACATCCGGAGGATTCTGCATTGAAATTGGTGTGCGAGTCGGGTAGCTTCGAACACAGTGGCGGACGATGGACTTATAGAATAAAGTTGCGGCTGCTGGAGTTGTGGGCCAAGTTACTGGATTACAGCGGTCTGCACTCTGCTTCTCTACACATCTCACTCACTTAGAGGGCTGGCTCCTGGAGGAAGGGGCTGCTATTTTCTGCAGCGTAAGGAACAGCTCCCGGTATATACACTAGACTGTGTTCGCATTCAGTCTAACTGGGCTGTACGAGTAGCGCATCTCCCATCTCTTTTCCTGGTCCTACAGTCCTTCTTTCTGAGCAGTCGACATATCTAAAATTCAGTCTAAACACGTTTTCATTCTTGCGGACTGGGAAAGAAACTTAATTTGTGATACGGCGATTTTTTTTTGTGGAAAAAGACAGAACTGCCGATTACAGTAGCCGACAGTAGCCGACAGTAGCCGGGAGGTCTAAGGCAGAAACCGTCTTCGCCCGCTCGAACATAGGGATCGTATGTAAGATTTGAGGCTTTCACGGCGGTGACTATGAAGAAAGCAGTCTTCTGGGATTTGGCACCGTGTATATGTGGTGTTAACCGACGTTTCGGAGGAACGTATCGCCCCCATCTTCAGGGTAGAAGAAAAAGTATAAGAAATCTGCAAGCTGGGGGCGATACGTTCCTCCGAAACGTCGGTTAACACCACATATACACGGTGCCAAATCCCAGAAGACTGCTTTCTTCATAGGGATCGTAGGTTCCAATCCTACTTGAGGCACGGATGTCTGTGTGCGTTTATTCTGTGTTTGTGTTGTCCTGTGTGTACAGGTAGCGGCCTTACGAGGGGCTGATCCCCCATCCAAGGAGTCCTACTGACTCTAAAAGATCCAGAATCTCTAAAACAGCCAAGGTTCACCAAAGGGCTGCAGGGTCATAGATAGATAGCCTATGAGCTCAGTAAACAGCTGCAAGGCTTAGCATGGATGTGACTCTGCTTTCAGAGACTCATTTCAAACCACAGGTGGGGTTATATAAAGTTGTATATAATGCAAAATTAAGAATTTATATAATATTCTATAAGGCCAAGCATATTTATAGTAGGCACACCATCTTCTCGCCAGATAGGATGTTGGATAAGGACTATTACCGCAAGTGTTCGGTTAAAAATAATTCCGTTCAGGCAAACTGAATGGTGGTAAACTTTCAATCACAAAGTGACACCGACTCTGACTATAATATTTCTTGTAAGATACTCTAGGAATATCCATTGTGTCAAAAGAAGATTAATTCAGGAGTACTCGGTTTGATTCCAGAACGAATACAAAGTATCCAGACATGATTTTACTCAGATCCTGCTGAATACGATATCTTGAAACACTCTGCGGTCGCTTCAATACAGAAACTTTTTAATTATCATGAAATGAGCCTGTCACACTTAACGTTACTGAAACGTCAGTTTGCAGAGTGTTGTAAAGCACCCAAGAAAGATTCTTAAACATTCTCCTTGATGCCTGCTTCATGTTGACTTATTCTACAACTCTGAAGATCGAGGTGACATATTCTTATGAAAAATTGGTTTAATATAAAAGAATACACTGCCTTATATCCCAAAAGACGTATGTTTTCATAAACACCACTCTGAGAATCTCAAATCCACCTATTAAAATATTACTTTTATGCAATACGACTGAAAATAGCAACCGAATTCTAAGTTAAGACTGTTAAACTACACGAGTTCACTTAGTTGATAGCAGTACCTTACGAGCACTGATACATAAAAGCGGGTCCACATTACTCGTGCTCATGCTCGTCGGTAGACACGTCTGGCTTTTACTTGTGCTCGTAAGTCTTCGTCCACATTACTTCAGGTGCTCGCCAGGCTTCGGCGCGTGAGGATCCGTATATTTACTCGTAGTGTGTATAGACTGTATTCGTATTTTAATTTATTTGCTATAGTTTTTAAATTTGCTTGTCTCGTGATTTGTCATATCGTCCACATTACTCGCGAGCATAGCGGGTCACACGAGCACGAGTAATGTGGACGCGCCTTAATAGGAATATTATGAATGTACTGTGTAGCTTCCGCCTAGTCATGAAAGAGTATGTGCACTGAAGATATTTATATCACGTTTTGTTTATTCTGAGTCTGAAGAGCAAGATACTCCACACGACGGTTCCAATAAGTAACTATTCTTGTTTTACTGGAAACTTCCTAATTAGATTTCACAGAGCTCAGACTGATAGGTTGACATTAACAAAACAATTTCGCTACGCGCCAGAAATTATATTAGACTAATCCTTTGTATCCACATGCAACTGTCCTTCAACTCTGGTGGTAACTAAGTAATTAAGTCCATGCAGCAGTGTAAACTTTAAACGAATTAAAACAGCAACACTGCATATTTAATTAAGTGAGGAAGACAAATTTTTAATTGTCTCACTACAAGATTTGCATCAAAAATGGATCTAGAATAAAAATGTTTATCTTGTATTTCAGTCAACACGATAATTTATAAAAAGTATACAGATAATCTATTTACATAATGGTCATATGGGTCATCATCAGGTGCTTAAGTGTTGTACTCATGATATTTTTTTAAAGATATTTTTTATTTTGAAATAATTTTACAATCTACTCAATATACATAAATAGAGTTATTAGTAAAAGGGATGGGTGTATGTAATATTGAAGCAGGTGTCATCCTCCGATGATTCTCTGGTGCTTATCTAATGGGATCGATCCTCTGGCTACATTCTATTTGGTCTTCTTTCTATTGCTGGTTGGTTGAAGAGGTTTCTTATTAGTTGGTTGTTGTTTTGAGTGGTCCGGTTTTTGTGTTTCTCCGCGTATGCTCTGATGACTTCTGTTACATATGGTATGCTTAGATCATTGTATAAGGTAGCGTTGGAGACGTACCAGGGAGCATTAACTACTTTTCTTAGCGTTTTGGATTGGAACGTTTGGAGAATTTTTGTGTTGGAAGGTTTGCTGCATCCCCATAACTCTATCCCGTAGTCCAGACTGGTTTTATTATCGTTTTGTATAGGATTATTTTGTTCTCAAGAGATAGCTGTGATTTTTTGTCGATTAGATAATTCATATTTCTGGTTTTGAACTCTAGTTGTCTTCTCTTAGCGTACTCATAATATGGATCCATATTGCAGGGTTGATCGTTGGATTAACATTGAGATTGTTACAAGATCATCAAAGTTTAATTAAGGATTAATTGATTAAAACTATTATTTTTAAATTATTGAAATCAAATTTAAGATGAAGATATATGTGAGCATATTATTACTCACGTGTATTAATCATATATTCTAGTTCTGGGATATGTGGATTCTTGCGTGGAGTACTGAGTTTTATGTTTGTTATGTTGGTATGGTTTTGTCGTGATGTTATTTTGTCAAAGTAAGAATTGTTCCGGCTGGCTTGTGATTGATTGTCTGGGTACAGTCTGCACGGAACTACATCGAGGCCCGCGATGTGCATAATAATACCGTAACTTGAAAACATGCGTACTCCAAACTGAGGGAACGTTTGTCTGCCCCCTGGATTATAACCTCCTGCGTTTAATTAACTAACCAAACGAAATGTAAATTTAAATGGAAGAATTAAATCCGGAAAGCGTTACTTCCAATACATTAAGAGTATCACTTGCTATACCGAGGCATTTTAATAACCTCGCATGTCATGACATACATCCAAACCGATACATGAAAACCCAATATTTACGCAGAGATTCATAACGTTCAGCTGAATCTGTGGCTTGAGCAGTCAGAGACACGTATTTCTGTGAGAGGGTGCGATGTCTCCCTGTCAGTGTGAGACTGGTAGTGTTGTATCTGTTCATTCCCTAACCCCACCCCATGAACACTCAGATATAAACGTGAAGTTCGCTCGGTCATTCGCATTTTATCACTGGTATTATTGTTTTCTTAATATTCCATTATTTACTTATATTTCAGTTCTTTACTCCCCCCCCCCGTATTTTTATTCTTCCTTCCCATTCTCTTCGCTGCTCTTCGTACTTGCCTACATGTGCAGTGCAGCTCTCGACGACATTCGGTGGAACAGTGTCATATAGGACAATTGGATGATGTTTTTTTAACCTACAGATAAAACGACAGAACTAAAGCTATAGTCTAGAATGTTTTCGAGAGTTTTATTCAAGATTATACATACACAAAACCCAAAAATATTTTAACCCCTACTTGAAAGACCGTTTAAATCGTGTTAAATTGATGTACTGAATTTGACTAATTATAGTAATATTTAGCCTTACAAAGACTACTGAAATTTTATAGGGAATTATTAAAAGAAAAAGCATCCTCTTTTTTTTTCCTTAGCACTACAGCCCCAGTGGGCCTAGGCCTACTTCCATGAACTTCTCCGTTCACTTCGGTTTTTCTAGATCTTAGACATACGGTAGGACTTCTTGGGCGGGTGATCAGCTCGTCGCAAGGCCTCTACCTGTACACAAACACAGAAAAACGCACGCACACAAACTAAACATCCATGCCCTGAGTGGGATTCGAACCCACGATCCCGGTTTCCAAGCGAGCGAAGACAGTACATGCCTTAGACCCCTCGGCTACCGTGACCGGCAAAAGCATCCTCAAGTATACCTAATTTCAGTTCGATGAAAAACATTAAAATTAGATTAAAATTAGATACTACACTGACAGAACAACAGTGTTAATTAAGCGGTGCTATTATTCCTTTCTCTTTCCGTCATTATTCTCAGTTACTTTCTTTTTCCGTTTATCGATACTTTCATGTCCAACTTTATTCTTATTCTCTTCTTTATCAGTTCCACCTTAGTTTTCTTTTCCCAGTGACATTTTACTCATATGGAGGCTGTGCCGAACAATTTGCACTGTAATTCGAGGAGCAATTTTATGCCCATGCTTGTTAATTATATTTAAAATGTCTTTGTTCTAACATTAACACACATGTCGATTTATAGCTTTCGGAACACGCTCTGTTTGCAATGGTTGTTTTAAGATACATGGAGACTACATAAGCATTGCTGTCAAGGTTCCATTGCTTTTCCTATAGAGGAAATAAACAAGAAAAGAAACTGACTTGGACTCGACCCCATACATTCGTGTTTAAGCTGACAATTATTTTCAATCGCCAAAAGCACTCACACTACTGTTAAGTTCTCTTTGGGATACTAATATAACTAGGGCTCTTCACAGGACATCCCTGACCGAGGCCCCCTGAAATCTGTCTGCCCTAACCATGCTGATCCGGAGATCTGAGATCTATGCTTAGTCCATGCTGGGCACTGAGAAAGTACATGGCATGAGGATTCATTTTCATGACCGCACTTCCTGCACATGGCTCGTATTATTCAGGTGCCACCTCAGTTTAAGCTCTCAGTCACCAACCCTATCGGCAGCCTACAACTCCCTCCACTCTAAGGCCAATAGGCTTGTACACATTTAATGGGAGGGGTGTTCGGTGAAGAGCTCCGACTACCTCATACCCGGTTCAGTGTGCCTTTCCTTCGGCCGCTCCATCTTCTTAAGCTCACCTACACATGGTGAGGATGAAATTGCTGCTTCGGGGCCAGGAATGGACTCTCGAGGCCTCCCTAGCCACTGAATCCGGATCCTCTTTATCCCGAACTCCACTGAGGATACGGACCTAGAGGAGCATTACTGTATTCTGTCTAGACATCCCCCTACAAGCTTCAACAGAACCTCCGATACCAGAGAAGCCAGAAAAGCTCCTTGGCTATTTGGGTCTTAAGGCCTCTACCCGAACACAGGGAAACACAAATACAGAATAAACGCATACACACACCAAACATCCATGCCTTGTGTTGGAGTCGAACCCACGATCCCGGCTTCCGAGCGAGCGAAGACAGTACACGCCTTAGACCGCTCGGCTACCGTGACCGGCTATATACAGATCATTAGGACGAAGAAATTTACACAGAACTTCTAATATACAACCACATTAATTAGGACACGCAACAGGCCGACGGACCTACTGCTTGAAGAAGAAATACAGGAAGAAGAGTAAGATAAAGAAATAAAAATATTGTAGAGTATAGGATCATCTGTACTTTACTGGTGGCAATTCAACTTGTTCTATGAATTAAAACGTCAAACATGATAAATTGGATGGCCATTACATTGACTTACAGTCCACTACACCTTCTGGCCTAATGCACACTTTGCTGTGCAGACATGACAAGTTACGAGTTTCATAAACGTGTGTAGGCTGCAGCCATTAACAGTGGCGTCTCTTTCATATGAGGACATATGTTACATCACGACCCTGCTTTCAGCCAGGTACGTCTGTGTGCTTTTAACATGCTGATAATTTGAACTTGCCGTGTTTCACGGGGATCAGTTGTGTTTCAATACAGACAGGCAATGAACCTACAGGCGGGGTGATTTTGAAGTGGTGTGCTGTGTTCAGGCACCTCTTCTGTCCGCTGTCCGAGCAGTGCGTTTAAGTCAAACAGATACCACGCAGACGAGGGGGTGTAGTAGGATTTTGGTTAACGCTTTCAATGGGGCCCCAGAATGGGTAGCGCTGCAGTACTCTTGTTAAATTAGTGACAGTTTCTAAATGTTTTCAGTTTCATTTATGCAAATCCTGTTCACGAATTTCAGATGCGTACCTTAAATATTCATGCTGAAGATTTATTTCTCCCTAGTGAATATCTGTGATGGACCTATGACAAAAATACAATAAGTCCTGGAAATAAATAATCGCTTACTTCCTTTTCACTAAAATTTGAGCATTAGATATAATAAAAAACTCCGTAGCTTGTAGTCCGCAAGCGAACTATACCGACCGAGCGACCGCCGCTTGCCGGCGAATTTAGTGCTAACTTTTGCGGATAGAGGGTATCACGTGGTCAGCGCAACGGATCCTCACGGCCGTTAATCTCAGTTTTCTAGACCGGAGTCAATATTTCCTTGAAACAGCTCCTCAGTTATCCTCACGAGGCTGAGTGGGCCCCGTTACAGACCCACTATTTCTCAGAAAATCTGGTAGCGCCGGGAATAGAACCCGGACCTCTGGATCTGTAACCAGGAACTTTGAACACTAGACCACAGAGGCAGTCAATTAGATAGACGAGTAGAACAAAATTTCATCTGTATGGGTAATGAAGTCAATAAAACAAAATCTGGGTGGTTGCCGTGCTGCAGATGCTGAAGAAATGGATTCTTGTGTACGTCACTGAGATGTCCTCAGACGGAATGGTAAGTATATATTCCAGTACTCATAACAGCCTATTCAGACACCCAAGTACTATTATTGTTATTGCCTCAACAATCTGAGAGGCTGCACTGTTGGTATTATTGATGGGACAGATTTAAGAAGTACGCCATTAAATTAGTCTCAAGTGGCATGATATATATATCAAATTTCACAGAGATCGGTTCAGGCTTTCGAAAATTGTTAGGACGGATATACATACAGACACACAGACAGCAAGGTGACCCCGTAAGCTTCTTTAATTTTTCAAAATAAAAAAATGGGCTAAGAGTGACGAGATTTCCCGCTGGATTTGCGGTGGTCTTACACATTATTATTATTATCATCATCATCATCATCATCATCATCAGCATCATCATCATCATCATCATCATTATTATTATTATTATTATTATTATTATTATTATACTCTCATTGTCATCGGATAAATTACAAAAGAAAATTATGATCTCAGCTTGTAATTCGGTTTTCGATTTTTAAATTTTGGTAGCAGGGTCTAGATGAAGAAAATGGCCTTTAAATTTAAACTTTAAATTTAATTTAAACTTTAAAATACTTCACTTAAATGTTTGGTGAATATATCGGATATTGCTAAAACAATAATTTTACTAATTTTGATGTTTATTGTAGAAAAAAAATCATATTTCGGGAAGCTGTAAGAACATTGGCGAAAATTTTATGTCAACTTATGACACTAATTTAAAAAAAAAATGATTTCTATGTTCCGTTACCCTTGATGCGCAGTCGGAAAAAAAGAAAGCATTTAATGAGATAATCCCTGAACTTCTTGTTTTGTATATAATGCTTTTAAAATTTATTACAAAATTATGGTCTTTACAAGTATAAACTAGTGGAACAGGTAAATATCGATTCTGCTGAAATGCAAGTAACAGAACAGCAACTAAACTATGAATATTCTTATGTCGTGGTTTAGCAGGCTGTTAGATCTTTATTATTTGAAGCTTTTACTCCAACCCAATAAAGTCTCAATAACTGTCTTTAAGTCATCAGCATGGCGGCCACATTTGGCATACCGACGAGCGCGATGTGACAAATTCATTTACATTTTGTCCGGGTGTGTCAAATACCAGTCTCTTCTTCGTACTTAAATGTTTATACAATTTTAAGATGATAAGAGGGGGTAGCCCAATGCCAACATCTAAGCGGAAAGAAATATCTCTTTAGATATCGAAGAATCATTTCTAAGCATTTTCACGGGTACTTTCCATATATGAAGGTTGTCTGAATTACCTTCAGCGAGTAACAAAGTGGCAGCAGAAAGTGGTAACAAACTGGTAGAATTAGCATATACAAACTTCGCTGTAAATTACAGTTTATTTCTGACTTGGCTGTTACATATACTCGTAAGAGGATAACAAAGGTTCTAAGGCAGGAGAGCTGGAGGTAATTCAACTTCCTTGACTATTTATGATTATCCACCTTGTGTTGATGCTAGAATGGGAATTAAGTATCAAAATTGCGTACTTCCGGTTTTAGTCATTGCGAATAAAAGAGCACAAAGTACATTCTTACACTGAAGGGATAAAATTTTATAAAGTGCAGGCAACAAGCAAATACTGTCCAGGGCTGTTGCTTGCATAAATTACGTTGTTGTTTCCCTGGAGCGAGCGATTCCTAAATGAACTCCGCACGAGCGCTCCCTGGAGAGATATGATTAAAACAGCCAGATTTTATCAGAAAACCCACAAATCACTGCGCATTTACTCTGTAACTGTGATGCAGTTTTTAACCGGTAGTTGGATCCTGCATGTTCTCAGCTAGCAAATATAAAACTTTATAGAAATATTACTTCTGACGAAACTATAGATTTAATAAATTGTGAAACTTGCATTAATTATGAAATTAGATACAAGCCTATATGAAATGAAGACAGTAATTTATGTACGCAGTGACAATGAGTAATTACGGGTACGAAGAGACAAGTTGCTGATTACAACAGATAGTGTAATAATTAAGGAAAGGACTGCATTAATCAATTCCATGTGATATAAATGACTATTTGCTCAATCCATCTTCCCCGCCACGGCCGTCATTCTATACAACATTTTGTCTACCTTCGTTAGCAGTTTGTTTTCATTAACTCAAGCTCTCAGCGTTTCTTCGGAGAAAATTTATGTTCTCTTATATTAAGAGATACATTTCCTCTCGATTGTAGCAGAAAAATTAGGCGTATCTTGAATTTTTAGACACATTTGTTTGAAAGGCTCCAGTGTTGATCACGGAAAAGAGTAGCCTACAAGCGCTTATATATACAGGCATACATATTGTGGCGTGTAGACCCGTTACTAGGTAACGACCGCGAAACAAACATGTTTCCACGGCGACGGATCCACACTCAAAAATAGAGGAACTGTTAGCAGCGGTGTTTTCTACGCGCTCCGTGCCGAGATGTTGTAATTAGGGCAACGGGAGCTACGAAGTCAGTCGTAAGTGAAGACAAGGAGATTAGCGTGAGATGGCCGCCAGCCAGAGAGTTAGTCAGTTGAAGCAACGAGCTGTGAAAGTTTTGGGATATTCACTAGACAGCAACGAAGTGAACGCGGAAGTTGAAGAATTTACACTGTTAGACGCTGTTATCAGGGAACGACTGGTAAAGACACACAGATGGCGCTATAATTAAGTGTAATCACGAGTCGTGAGTTGATGTGCTCAATAATTCCGATCTCCAATCCAAAACCCCGTCGACAGTCACTCATACATGTAACAATATGAACCCCGTGCCTGGGGGTATAACTGGGCCACCTTGTCAGTGGGGCACATAAATACGGAGACGTGAGCCGCAAGGTTGGATGTTGGACGCAAGGCCGACGATCTGACTCTGTGTAAAAAGTTCTGTTGCATAATACAAAGAAGTGAAAACCGGACGGATTCTGGTAGAATATACTAAGAAAACTGTGGCCCAAAGAGCTCTTTCGCCAATTATGATATATATATTGTCACGTGTAGACTGGTACGCGTGACGAAAATGACGGGTTCTAGTTCGGATGTTTGGATTTATTAGCACTTTGGTTAAAATCTCTCTCATTCATTACAAGTATTACGTTTTTGGACATTATCCATCGTCCTGTCTATTTTCTAAAAAAAACTCCCTGTTTATTTTTCAAAACAAAACGTTTCGGAGACTGGATTCTGTCCCCGTCCTCAAGTAAAATCTACTCAATTGGGTCCAATAGAGAGAGCTAGTCCTTATCTCCGAAGAAAGGTGAAATTGCAGGTAAAACCTGGTTTCTTAACTCTCTGACAAAGGTAGAACCACGGTTCAATGCTGAGAAAATAAGAGAGCTTTAACTACGGCCATGTAATGAGATTTAACAGGTAAGACGCTTTTTTTTTTTAATTTTGGAGACAAACAATGGTCGCTATGAAGTTACATGAACAGCGTCCGATAAGCTGTAACGTTAATGGGAGTAAAGGACAACCGACAGGATATAACAATCAGAAAACATCTACAACTCTTAAAAACACTCAGTCGCTTTCTCGACGCCAATGTCCTCTTTTGTCTGGGTGATAATACTTTCTTCAAAAACTGATCAGAAATTGAAGACACCTCGGGGATTCCTCGATATGAATGCAAGTTTGTGCGCAAAGATCTCTTTGAAAGCAAGGTACGGACAAGGCCGGATGTACACGTCGACGAAGTGAAGACTAAATCTGCAAAAGGGAAGTCACAGAAAGAAAAATTTTGTGGGGACTGTGGTGATTACTACTTTGAACCACATGAAAATTCCGACTGTGTGGATGCGTTTAGTTAAGGTATATTTCTATGAAACTTGTTGCAATCTGAGCGCTGTAAGCACAGGACTACGTACTTTGTATGGCGAGAGATGTGCTCTTTTCACAATGGACTCTGATTAAGTATGGAGGCATTTGCTTATTTGAATTTGTGTTCCTTTTTAAGCATTTTTCGGTCCATCACTTTTTCTGATTATTTCTTGAAATTTGGGAAATGTGGTTTTGTACTTTAATAATTATGTTGCTGTGTTATCACTGCGTTGCAGGTCCTTATAGTCCTTAAATATATTTTCGTTTTTACAAATTGTATCTGAATGAAAGACTTTTAGGTATTATTGGAGTTAACACCCTGCCTGGAAAGTAATAACACAAATTTACTTCTTTCCTTCGATGATGATGATGATGATGATGATGATAAAAGATTCTTGCGACCTTAGTATTTCTGAAACTGTGAGGATTGTAGCTCCTAAATAATTTTAGGTTTTCTTATTTCTGACTACAGTTCTAAAGATATGATTTACTAATTTAACTGTTAGTGCTATTTACCCCCTTTACCCTATTTACATTCTTCCGCAAGACGCTTAGAAATCCGAACCCTAGCCATGACTCGTTCATGTTAACACCTGGGCGTTCGTTTTGCAACAAAATCGTTTTTCATAAACTCCGTATTTGTACGAAGCAGCAGATTTCACCTCGTCGACTTATTCAAATTTAATCTTCTCAGAGGTAAGCATAAAATATTATCAAATTAAGATTAAAATTACAGAAATGTAGGAGTGACCTCTGCGTTTCCTATAACTGAACTGAATCAAACCGTATATTAATGTATCTCAGTTACTACATGAACTAATACGCATTAAAGGCCATGTTATTTTAAGATTGTGATTTTCAGGGTGGTAATGTTATGCATTCGGTACAAGGTCACCTACGTTTCGTAATATCTTGCCGCCCTCATCTTCATGTTGGATGAGTGAGTTAATAAAGGAATCCGAAATAAACAGGCGGAAAGCAGACCCGAAACAGGGAAGGAAGTGACGTAGGGAGCTATGGGCAAGCAGGAACAAAGCTTCAGAGCCTGTTTGCCGCCTGCTTATTGATGATATTGTGACATATTGATTCTTTCATGATTTGTTTATTCCGTCTTGCAGTGCATACACTTGTCTATCTTCTTCTCTCACTCTCACTACATGTTTCGGCATAAGAATGCCATCTTCAGGTGCTACTCAATTCACGTCAAACTAGTACATTGTATGCCTTGTCTTCACTTTAAAATAACTAAAATATATGTCCATCATATATATTGACAAATGTCAATCGTAAAAATATTAAAACTGTTCAGGGTTCCCGATCGCTACGTCGTATCTTATTACGCCAGTCCTGTTCATCCTACTCTGTTGGAGCTCTTCTTCCCTATCGTGTATATCTGCAACGTGAATTTGTATTCATTAATACTGTGTTCCGTATTTTATCTATTACTTGTGGTATTATAACTTTTAATAATACTCACTGTGTTTCTGTTGCGTCTTGTTCTCGCGACTGCGTGCTTTAAAGTGAAGACAAGGCATACAATGTACTAGTTTGACGTGAATTGAGTAGCACCTGAAGATGGCATTCTTATGCCGAAACATGTAGTGAGAGTGAGAGAAGAAGATAGACAAGTGTATGCACTGCAAGACGGAATAAACAAATCATGAACTTAAATCAGTGCAACAGGACGCTAAAATATAACATTATTGATTCTTTGCTAGGCAACGATCCGATAAACAGGTTCCGATGAACACGAAACGATAGGAACTGTGTCCTCTATGGGCTATGTGACACCTAGTTGTTAGGTTACACAATAATTCTAACAAAAGACGAGGGTGTTTTCTAAGTGGTCCGTCCCGCGGCAATAGAACGAGGTTCCCAGATTAAGTGAGAGTAGCCGACAGTACAAGGTCAGAAGAGTCGAACAGAGTATGAGAACGGGAAAGAAGCGTGTCCTAGTGATTTGTGAAGTGGGTAAATTAGCGATAGCGCTATAATTGTGTGTGATTAAGAGAACTTGTAAACGAAAGTGTTAATAAATCCACTCACCAAATCCAAAACCCATTATTGTTCATCACGGAACGCCCAACATGTAACTATATCTAGCTTGGTATACTTTTCCACCCTGAAGATGGAAATGATACATTTCTGTAAAACGTGTTTAGAGTTCTATCGAAGTAGACGGCGTTAAAACCCAGATGACTCTATATTTCATAGTGACCGCTGTAAGAACCTCAAGGTCAAAAATTGTATTTGCAATTTTGACATCATAATCTCACTAGAATACATGTACAAGATTAGTCTATATATATTTAATAGATTCCATTGTTAGCATGCCTTCTAAATGCCTACATTAGGGACTAACAACTTCATAATGGAATACTCCGTAACACAGCTCTTCGTCCATGATTACAGACTCGCATTGTTACAGGACTCGGAATTCAAGTCGAAACGTGGCATGCACTAACACGATAACTGCTGCAGGCCCTGCTCCATGTGATTGAATATTCATGTCTCGAGCCGTGTAGAGCAACAAGCACAGTCTCCAAGTTCTCGTGGGCGAAAATGTTCCATACTGTGAAGCCCTCATGTGATGAATTTTGGTTCTAGGCAACACAACATAACATAATAACTTACGGCAAGAGATAATACTGCCCAGGTTACATCTGCCATATTGTGCCCGCTAAATTTTTATCGCAAATATCCAGTAACGAGCGAATATTTTATTTCGAACAATATACCATGGACTTTACTTATAATAAACTAGCTACACTTGTACATATATATATATATAAATTCATGAAACTGTAAAAACTGTAGCCAGCTCCAAGGAGAAGAGTCCTTCCTTTAAAGCTGTTAGTCGTTCAGATTGTAAAGAAATGATACAATTTTCACAGAACTTGACGGTTGAGTTACTGGCAGCAAGGGTTTCTTACTAATATCTACCTAAATGAGATCAATTTTGTTCACAGCAACACATACTATTTAAATAAATATATTTTAACATTATTCTCCGGCATCCGACTAAGTCCTCAACACTCTCTTCCTGTCAGGTTTTCCTACTATAATTCTTACATATTTTTCATATTTCCCACTCGTGCTATATACCCAGCCGGTCACGGTAGACGAGCGGTTTAAGGCAAGTACTGTCTTCGCTCTTTCGGAAGTCGCGATTGGATTCGAATCCCAGAGAAGACGTGGATGTTTGGTTTGTGCATGTGTTTATTCTGTGTTCGTGTTGTCCTGTGTTTAGGTAGAGGCCTTGCGACCGGCTGATCACACGTCCAAGGAGTCCTACCTTCTGTAAATATGATTAAAATGAAAAAAAAAAACTCGCCGTAAGATATAAGAGGACTGGATGAAGTAAGGTAGTAGTCTACATACCCATTCCCTCTCATCAACCGTGACGTGATCACCCTAATAATATTTGGTGTAAGCAGAAAATCTGAAGCTCCCAATTAACGAGTTTTCTCCCTCTCACCTTATTTCATCTCTTGTAGGCCCATGGCGGCCCGTGTTCGATCCCAGGTCAGGTAATGTGGGAATTATGGTGGACATAGCGACACTGAGACAGGTTTTACTCTAGTGCTTCGGTTTCTCCAGCCAATCTAATTTCATCAATTCTTCTGATTACATTAATCACCTTATCACCGAAGCTCTAAGGTCTCGATAAGTAGTGTCGTTAAATAACAATCAAACAAACAAACAAACAAACAAACTTTTACATCCAAATATTATCCTCAGTTTCCTGTTATAAATCATCCCAGACTTAACGGGCCAAATCATTAAAGGTAAAACTATCCCTTGAAGACAAAGGGGGAAGTGGAGGTATAGCTCCAACATTCTTGACCTCGGCACTAGACTAAATTGAATGGTCAGCTTCACGCTCCAGCCGCTTTACTCCGGGGAAGGATGCCGCAGTATCCATTGTACAGGGGGGGCAGAGTTGGTCTGGACAACATGGAGAAAAGACAAGCCTGGCCACTGCTGAGATTCGAAAATCCGGAACGTCCAGCTTGTAGCCCGACACGATACCGACTGCACTGTGGTTAAGTCAAAGTTTCGTATATTTTTAATATAACGAACTGAACTGAATGGAAGCAAGAATTCCCGGAATCTACATTTAACTTCTATGTGAAAGTTATGTAGATTTGTTATGTTCAGTTCTAAACGTTATATACTGAACGTGTTTCCTCCAGCATGTACTATTGCCGATATGACCGAAAAATCCAAAGAAAGCTGAAATTAGGCATTCTGGAATTTGACGCTAAGTTTGTTTCATCTTCAGAGATGAAACTTCCCCAGAGCAGAAGTTCCCTGAAAATGTAGTCAGCATGTTTCGCCGAAACGCTAGTAACCGCACAAAGGTATCCCCCAGAAAACCGCCATCTTACATAAGCACCGCTGAGAGAACCTCAGATCTCGCCCGGAACAATTATGTTGCAGCATGGCTATCTCTATACTGCTCATCAATTCAAACATTTGCACAGCCGTAGCAGAGGAATGGGACAATGAGGGAATAATACAAACTGTCGCCTCCATTTTGAAACAGACATCAAAAGTTTGCTGAACTGTATATAATATAATACGACTTTTCAAATTATTAAGCTTTATGTGGTATTTGTGTGCGGATGAGTGATTCCCTTGCAAAGAGATGAAGCAAGACTGTATGTAATGCGAATACATTCAGTCAACTACACTCACATAACTTTTCTCACATATGATATAAGTACAGGATGCAATTCCGTGAGTATATTTCAGTACACCTTTGTATCTACTCAGCTTTAGTATATTGTGGTCTTATTACGTTCCAGCCTACTGGGTGCGGGGCTCGTGTTTGTATAGTCTGTAGGCCTACTTCTCACCTCACCTGAGAGAAGACATACTTCGAACATTCTGTGTATTTCTGATTCAAACAAACTCATAACGCTCTAAACTTCAGAGCATCCTTAAATTTTATACTCTTGACAGTACTTCTGGACAGGATCTTTGAAAATTTTACAGATCCTGATATGGCGAAAAGTTTCGTGATTTTACGGAATCCGAAGGTTCATACTGTGTTCATAAAATCATACATTGTAGCCTGAAAGAGCAGAAATATATCTTCATATTTTCATGCTTAATATCTGTATCCGTGATAATATTATCGAACGCTAGATATTTAAAAAAATCCTATATTTTTAAGTCATCAAATACAATGTCATTGTAACCAGGAACAGGTACGACATAAACGACCCCACAGAAGGAATACACAGTACACCCTAAAGAGAAAACAAAATCACAGCGACATACTAACACCGCTCTTTTCCAACCTGCCTTTACTTTTATCGGCTCAGTCGGAATGGTGTTATCCCTGCTACACCTGTTTCTTCCTTAGGACAGTGTATGATGGCCACTGGAAGTTGTTCTCACAGATCAAACTAAGGAAGATCGGTATAGGTACGGGAAACTAGCTGGGTCGGTTTGCATGGGTCTCAGGGTAGCGATGCCGCAGAAAGCGTTTTTCTAAGAGTTGAGCCAATTAACGTTTATTTACCTGCTAATTCACCACACTGTTAAATTAATGTATTCTTGTGCTGTATGTTACAGAGTTACTATCGGCAGGCTATGTCTCGGAGCGTGCAAGGTCACGTCCGTTCAGTTCGGAATCTATTGTGAAAGTCTCCCTTTTGTGGAATGGCTTGCACCCCCACGCCGGGAATTCGAAAGATGGTGTTTTCATATACATTTCATCCCATCTTCCGTGGGAAGCTTGAACGAGGCAACCCAATCATACTGGCCCTCATTCACAGGCAATTGTAACAAGCTCTGACCTGTCCTTTTAGGCGCGTCCGGTTCCCTGTACCCGAGCTAAGTTTATGACGGATCGTAAATGTTATAACTCCGGACTTCTTGTTTCTGCCAGAATCTAGAAATTTTCAATGTAAACATCGTATTGCACGTCCCAGACGATGAAATACGATATTATAGATCACGATACATTTCCAGTAATATCGAAACATAAGACTTTTGAAATTTAAATTACGGAGAATTAATTAGAAATAAATTTCAGGTTCATCAATAATCATCCAAATAAATAAGGGCTCAGAATGATCAGCGTCAATACCCAAGAAGACAAGTGAGAACAAATTATAAACTGTAACGTTATTGTGAATATTATCTTGTACAGGACAACAGCGAACCCCGGGCAAAGGACATATTACCAAAACAAAAGTCCATGGCTTTCCTCCGCAATAGAACTATACCGACAGAGCGACAGCCGCTTATCAGCGAAGTTAGTGACAACTTTAGCGGATAGAGGGTGTCGCGTGGTCAGCCAACGAATCCCCACGGCCGTTAATCTCGCTTTTAACTCATAACGCGGAGCAAAAAAAAAAGAAACATAGAATTTTACATTCAACGACAAGAGAATTTAAAATAATTTTAAATTTGAATTTGAAATTAAAAAATTAAATTAGAAAAATTCTTGAAACTTCTTGACGGTTGCAAGTATCATATGATTGCGATGATCAGCATTAATATGGACCTATATTAGCAGAATTCAGTAACAGGAGACGTATTTGTTGAGTGTGCCTGAGGATGGTCCCAAATGCGAACCGAAACATCAAACAACTATCAAACAAAACCAATGTCAGCATTTCGATTGGTTTATTTTTACTGTTGTGTTGACGGCCAAATATCGCCAATCATGATACAAAACAGGATGCAAACAGTGAAATATAATGTAAAATTATTCAGTTCCTTGAGGTAAGAATATGAAACTAATTATGAAGACAATAACTGAACACTGTATATTATATAGTATGAAATTCTTATTAAAATATCTCCACGTTTCATTCTGCGCTTCTGAACTGATACATGCAGCGTTCTGCTTAGTCTCCGTCTGCATGTTTATTCATAAGAACAGTTAAAGATGTCCTGTATTCTGCTATTGCCAGAAATTCAATACACATTCTCTTCGAAATAAGAATAAAAATGCAGGTCGATCTATTTCTCTTTATTTCCATATTCAGCCTCATCAGTCCACTCTACGTCATTTTTAAACTCACGAAAACTTGTGCGCCTGCGCATTAGCCACCGAAGTTCCGAACGGGAATCCATATCTCAGAATGTCCACAATGACAAGGTGTTTTTAAATGGTGGCTAATTCTACACAAGCGCTCAGACTGCAACTGCCGGCTGTAGTTTCCCACCCTGCCCCCACTCTCTTAGAATCCTCAAACGTTTGCCGATACAATTCCCAATAGTGAGGGTTCTTTTTCGCTCCTGAATTGTCTCGGTTTAACTTTGTGACGGCCCCCTGGCGATTTCCATTAAACCTCTTGCCTTTGTTTGAATGTAACCACCAGCAAGAGCCTTCATTTACTGCAATGCACTTGTCCAGAATAACTCAACAGCAACGTATGCTTCTGGATATCATATAAGCATCCAGACAGGCTCACCATAATATCCCGTATCAGAAATAATGTTTTGTGTTAGTCTCCTGACGTGACAAAGTAACTTCCTCTTGAAAACCTAAGAGGTACTCAAGAAATCCCCCAACTTTCATGAAAACAAAATATTTCTTACTATAGGATTCTGACGATGGTGTATAACACACAGAGATATTGGGTTTTCTGACTTTATCCATCGTCCTGGTTTTAAGATAACTAAGAAAAACACGACGTTTCGGAAACTGGATCTGTTTCCGTCCTCGGGTGAGGGAAAACACCTATTCTGTTGGGTCCCGGGACCCAATATCTCTGTGTGAAAATATTTCTTATCTCGTTCATGTGACCCCGCCTGTGGACCATATCGTAACTCAGATGAATCCAGTCCATATAGCGCATGTAAAAGGTTAATATAAGGCTTTATACGGATAATCCACCGTCACTGCTCTGCTTACTCAACATTTTGAATATAACAGTTATCAGCATTAAGTTGGAACATAAAAGAATGGCAAACAGGATTAATGCTATTTATGTAGGTGCTAGTGGCTGTTTGTCAGAGGCAATGAGGTTAACCAGTAGCTGACGGGGGAATGTGTTTTCAGTATTTCAGTGTAGTTCCAACGCACAGCCATTCAAAAGTTTATGTTGTTACTACTGCGGCTTCTGATGCTGCCATGTTTATCGCCTTCTGTGTTTAGCCAAGAGCCTGTCAACAAATTGTGATGAATTCATTAGCTGTGCGAGGCAGTGTTATTGATGAACATCGCCCATTGGATTAAATTTTGCGGTTATCGAGAACTTGAGACTAATGAGTCAACCGAATTTTTTTATGAATTCGGAGTATACGGTAGGAATATTAGATCATATTCGGCGTGACTACAGATGCGCAAATTACGCTGTATATAGTATATACCAAGCCGCTCAAAGTGGCCGCGTGGTCTAAGGCAGGGGTCTCCAAACTTTTCGAAAAGCGGGCCACATTAGGTAATTCGCACTTTCAACCGGCCGGATAAAGTGAGAAATTAATAACTCTAGGTATATGAGTTTTATTGAAAGCACAGAATTTCATAAACTAAATACAAAGTACGTAAGAATAAATTATCGTATATTAATGACAACAGAGAGTAGCAGCAAATGTTCATATTTTCATCATTAATTATAATAAAACAATTAATCTGAATGATGGAACTCTTTTCGCATTCTTAAAATCTGATTAAATTGAGGTGATGATGATCTGTTACAATTACACTGCACCACTGCAAGAAGTCTTGTGCACAAGACGGCTAGTAACGAACTGCTCGCGCTACCTACATTGCCACGAAGTGACACTGCCGATCGAGGCCGAACAAGTACGAAGAAATACCGCGCAGTATACGGTCCAGAATTAGTAAAATTGTAAATAATATTAATATTAACATAATATGGAATATCAATATATTTTAAACACAATCTTAATTAAAGAATTTGAAATATATGAACAAGTATTCTTTTACCAATACTCATTGGAAAATTAGTTCAATTGGCGCATTTCTGCACAATTCTTTCGCGGACTGGATAAAATCACATAGCGGGCCGGTTGTGGCCCGCGGACCGTAGTTTGGAGACCCTTGGTCTAAGGTATGAGTATCTTATTCACTTAGACACTGGGAACATGGGTTTGAATCCCTTTTGAGGCATGGATGTCTGTGTGCGTCTATTCTGCATTTGTGATGTCCTGTGTGCAGGTAGCGGCCTTGCGACGGTCTGATCCTCCATCTAAGGAACTCTACCAATTGTGTAAAAGTGGCCAAGGCCCAACAAAAGTCTGTATATGAAAACTTATATAACAGACATATAAGCCTTGTAAATATAAACCTCACTGAGATATATATGTTCAGCAAGAAGTCCTTACCGTTTGCTTAACAATAATATGATCAAATGGTTGAGAACTCTATAAGTAATATTACGTTAACTCTGTATACCCCATGAGATACATTTCATATGAAAGATGTTTCTGAAGTAGGGGTAAGCCACGAAAATTAACGTTTGTCAGCACTCCTCAGAAGAAGAGTGATGTCTAAAATATTGTAATTTTGAAACTATGAATTAATAATTCGATTTGTGGCGAATCGTAAATAATACATTTGGAGTACATACAGGCTTACGCTGCCGGTCGCGGCAGCCGAGCGGTCTAAGGCATGTATGTACTGTCTTCGCTCGCTTGGAAACCGGGACGTGGGTTCGGATCTGTTTCCTCTGAGGTACGAACTGAATTCTTATATATTATTCTTATACACTGCCGGTCACAGTAGCCGAGCGGTCTAAGGCATGCACTCTCTTCGCTCCTCGAATTCCGGGATCGTGGATTCGAATCCCATTCACGGCATGGATGTTTGGTGTTTGTGTGTGTGTGTGTGTGTGTGTGTGTGTGTGCGCGCGTGAGCGGGCGTTTATCTGTGTTTCGGTACAGGTAGAGGCCTTGCGACCAGCTGATCACCCGCCCAAGGAGTCTTACCGAATGTCTAAGATCTAGTAAACCTAAGTGAAACGGAGAATTTCATGGATGTAGGCCAAGGCACAAATTGGGGCTGTAGCGCCAAAGGAAAATAGGCTTACGCTGGAATATATATATATATATATATATACACACACGCTTATTTAATGCCTGTAAAATAAAGACTTTAGAAGAAAAGAACACATATTCTTGCTGTAGAATTTAGTGCTGTACTCATGATGTCAATTGTGAGAGAAGGATAGAAATATATATGGCTACAAATTATTTACACACCGAGAAGCAACGAATTATGTCGGCTATTTCCATTCGCAATTTTATAGGTGCACTGTTTTCGCTTAGGAAATAAATTATATACATGTACAATTTTACTTGCCGATCAGTGTCCACGCGGTCTGAAGCATGAACATTTTTCGCCCTCTCAGACACGGAGATATTGGGTTCGAATCCCCTCGAAGCATGGATATCTGCGTGCTTCTATTCTACTTTTTTGTTGTTCTGTGTGTAGGTAGCGGCCTTATGACAGGCTTATTTCCCGTCCAAGGAGTCCTACAGACTGTGTATAAATTAAGAAACTGAAAAAGCGGTCGAGGTCCAAAGGGCTGCAGAGCCATACAGGAGAGAGAGAGAGAGAGAGAGAGACAAAAAAAGTATTTTACTTGGGATCACCAAATTTCGAGACTTTGTCAGCAGTCTAATATTCCTAAAGAACAGAGGTTCCGGAAACTGAATATTTCAGTCCTCAAGTGAAATGGCGAGGAGGCACTTACTAAACTGGATCAAGAAGAGTTAATCTCCGGACAAGTTACTGAAATTATCTCCTTTTAACGGACCTAAATGAGGAGATGCATCACCAAATTTTTACCTTTGATAAAAAGGGGGTCACTTTCTATATATTTTGTTCTTTTGAAATACTAGGACATGCAAGAAGTGCAAAAGTCTCTAAACTGTTACATATCATCGCCAGAAGCATTCAGAAATTACTTATAATATTGGGCGTTATTTTGTATGGGTGTGAAACTCGGTCTCTATCCTTAAGGGAAAGACAGGTATTGCTGGAGAAAACTGAATAATCAACAGCTCTGTAATTTACGTTGTTTACATAACATTATTATGTTGTTCAGACTAAGTAGATATGGAGGGTTCAATATGCGGCATGCATGAGGTACTTTAACAATTCCATCGAAACGCCGAGAGGAAGATACCGCCTAGAAAACCAATGTGTTCATGGGGGAATCAGAATAAAGTGGATCTTAAAGACAGAAAATGGCAGATTGTGGACTGATTATCTCTGATTAAGGACAGGGAAGAGTGGCGGGAAATTCTGAAATTCTAAAGGGTTCTGACGATGACGTATGAAACATAGAGCTATTGGGTTTTTGGACTTTTTCCATCATCCGGTATTCTGGAAACCAGAATATACGAAGTTTCGAAAACTGGTTCCAGTGATTCAGATTAGTTATTTCTAAGGGGCCCAACTGAGTAGGTGTCTTCTCCTCCCTTCACCTGAGGACGGAAACAGATCCAGTTTCCGAAACGTCCTGTTTTCTATCCTGTAGAATACTGGAGGATGGAAAAAAGTCCAAAAACTCGTTAATTCTATGATACTGAATGTCTTGATTCCATAGAGGGAGTGTGGTATTCTTGACTATCTGAGCTTCGCTCTCTGGATGTAGCTAGGAGTCAGTTGCGTAAGTACACAGTTAGCTAATTAGCTATCTAGTTAGCTGTTTACTTGGTAAGTCAATCAGTTAGATGATGTGTTAATCTGATAGTGGTCAGTTGGTCAGCGGGTGAGTGAGTGAGTCAGTCAGACATTAGGTCAGTTATTTTTTTAACTTGCATAGTGGGGGGGGGGGGGGGAGTCCACTCGGCATAAGTCGGCCACTGATTGGCCCATTGTACCTGCCCCGGCTGATTATGATGATGGAGAATTTGCTGGAATGAAGATTGGCAGGGGAAACCGAAGTACTCGGCGAACGCCTGCCACAGCGTCACTTTTCCACCACAAATTCCACTTGACAAGACCCGCATTCTGTCAGTTAGACGATTCATTAGTTCGTTAGTTAGCTAGTTAGGTCTACACTTCTAATAACGAGATCGTTTCTTCAGTTCAGGAGCGGCTCTTTCCGATCGCTCAGCGTGACAATCTCCTACCTCTGACCCAACTCCATGTTTAACACAGTGATAGCGGCGAGTACATGATTTAGTACACCAAACAGCCACTGAGCTCTCTGTTTATTGGTCACATGACTATATGAGCCGGCAGTCCGACTGGTGTTTCGGTCGCAGTGCTGTGGCGTATTGGAATTGTAGCGGCATCAATGGTATTCACGTGTAACGAACTGTATTATCTCCGTATGTCCCAACAGAATAATGGGTTTTACGGTTTCTTATATTACTCGGAGATCATGTGGTGATGGCATTAACATTACTCATCAATGTGCTATCCGCAGGGGAGGTGATGTGTTTCAACGGGTAAGTTACCGGTGAAAAGTGTACTGGAATATGAATTCGTTATTCTCTTTGTAACTGATATCCAGACTAAACTACACAAGGTAATCATTTCAGTGACCGAATTGTACTAACATGATGTAGTTTGTAAACATTAGCGATATATACTGCTGTTTTGGCGGACAACGGACGTCCCACTAAATATTTCGTTATTCTATTTATAAACTTTTTGCCTGTGGTTCTGTATGGGTGTGAAAGCTGGTCTCTGACTTTAATGGAGAAACATAGACTGATTATGTTTGAGAACAGGGTGTTGAGGAGAATATTTGGACCGAAGAGAGATGAAGTGACGGGAGGTAGGAGAAAACTTCATAATGAGGAGTTTCATAACTTGTACTCTTCTCCAAGTATAATTAGAATGGTTAATTCAAAGAGGATGAGGTGGGCAAGGCATGTAGCACGAATGGGGAGAAGAGGAATTCATATAGGATATTTGTGGGAAAGCCAGATGCAAAAAGACCAAGGTGGACAATAATAAAATGGATCTTAGAGAGATAGAATGGCATTTTATGGATTGGATTGATCTGGCTCAGGATAGGAATCAGTGGAGGACTCTTGTGAACACTGTAATGAAGTTTCGGGTTCCATAAAATGCTGCGAAATTCCTGAGTAGCTGTATAATTGGCGGCTTTTCAAGAAGAGCTCAGTTCTATATATGACAGTGATTTATAAGCTCACGGAATTTGAATTTCTTGAGGTTTGTATTTATTTACATATTTCGTCTACATCAGTTAAGAGCCTACTCAAAAAAAAACCGCAGCAGCTTAGCGCTTGTTTGTAGCGATATGCAGGCTCAATTGTGGCACATTTACTTCATTTAATTTGTACAATTCTTAATCGTGTCTTCTAAATTTTTAACGTTCCTTATCTTATTTATCTGCATTTCATATTAACTCGAAGTAAAAAACTCATATTTCCTGTATCTCCAAGACAGTTTTAATTGGGTTTAAAGTCATTCTATAAGCCATTAAAGTTATATAGAGCAGTAGCGACCTCCGTAGTCTAGGGGTAACGTTCCCAGTCCATGACTCAAGGTACGCGGGTTCAAACCCGGCGGAGGTCGTGGAATTTTTAAGGGCGGAAAAATTCAGGGAACAAGTCCTCCGGGAGGGACTTTAAGCCGTGGGTCCCGTGTCGTAGCTTTTCGGCACGTAAAAGAACCTCATGTCTCAAAAGGAGGCCACTGAGCTAAATTAAGAACAATTCCCGCCCAACAGTAGTCTCTAACGCCTCTGGTAGATGGGGGAAGCATCGAGATACCTCTGAGCCCGCCTCGCTGGCTGAGTCGGGGCTGATGGTAAGCACCAGTACCGGTAGGGTATAGAGACTGGTAGAAGATCATAGGGGGAAGCACAATAGATCAAACTGGTCGCGGTGCATGGGGAAACCAACCCCCTCTAACAATAACAATAACAATATATACAGCACTAAAATCGATTTTTGTAATTTTTCGAAATTTCTATCAAATACGTATCACGTTTCCGAGTTTCAGCAAGGCTCTACTCATTATATACGCATATATAATAAATAACAGAGGTCAGTAGCAGACAGTGCCCTGTTTTCCGCGTTGTAAACACATTTATTAATGGGAAGTGCGAACCTTTATTTAGTTCTGGCTCCCATGTACAGCATTACATTCTGTTGTCCCTAATTATGAATTCGAGCAGAGTAGAAATTTATATACTCCATATTACTAATATTCCAGACCTTTTCATTTATATTTTCCATGCCCTATTCGCTTCGATGTTCACTTTTCGCTGGAATGACTGTTACTGCAGATATGAGTCTCTTTTGTTGCCGGAGCTGCTACACAGGAAATTCATCTGAATTAACAAGCGGATAGCACGCTTACTGTACTCATATCGACAGACCGAATGAAGTTCAGATTCTGAAGGGGGGCAACATACACAGGCCTTAAAAACTGCTAGAGCTACTAGAAATTTCACATCACAAGAAATTAATCCTGTGAGTTTATTTAAATGTTCGCTCTTTTAGTTCATTTATTGTTGGCATTAATCTATTGTTTCAGATTTCCTACGCAACCAATGGGGCAAAGTTAAAATATTTTGGAACGACGGTAACAAATCAAAATTTGATTCATGTGGAATTAAAAGAAAATGTAATTTGTGTAATACATGCTACTATTTAATTCAGAACATTGTTTTCTTTTCTGCTGTCTATAAATGAAAAATGAAAATGCAGATAGGCCTTGATTAGTGCGGATAATGAATCCCATTAATAATCGCATTATCCGAATTAGCACTCTTCGAATTTATAATCATATGTAAACCAAGTTAGTTGGTCTAAATTCATTGTCTTTCGAAATACTTTAACAGCGTAGATTGAACTCTTTTCTCTCTCTTTAAGTCTTCATGCACATTGTCACGTGTATGGGGGTACGCGTGACGAATATGACGGGTTCTAGTTCGGATGATTGGATTTATTAGCACTTTGGTTACAAGTTTCCCTTTCATTATAATTAATACAGCTCTATCAGTGATTTATACAATTTACAGTTCAACGTCAGACACGCATTAGGATTCTCAGTTTCCACTAGTCGTCTCCTAGCAATGGCTCTTAACACAGAAACTATCACTTCAAATCATTATAAAGTTCTTTTTGTCTTCAGTCACTTTATACTGCTCTGTCGTAATATGTACTCAACTAATCTTCTCAATTCACTAAGGGCACGCTCCATTATACCCTCAACTGCTCTTAGCTTCTGAATTCACTTCTCCTATAAGCACTCTGCACAGACCCCACGGAAAACACAGTCCATATTGTTGTTGACGTTACTGCGTTGCATAGCACGGTTCGATAAGCGGAAATGTGTTTGTCGTGTTTGTGTTTCCATTGCGTAGAAATGGACTGCATAACCCGTTTCTTATATTCTTGCGTGCATGTATTACTTAGCAACGGAAGTGTGTGTGGCTCAGCAGTTCTTGCATGATGTAAATACGTTACAATACGATGTATCCTAGACGTGGAGTGCTTTATCCACATCTCGGCGAATTTGCATGCTTCGATCTAGGTTAGGTCCAGCATCCACCGGTTTCATCCACGTTACATATTTGTTGATCAATATAAGCAAAATCTTCAATAACTTTTTTCAAATATCAGGATATTTAGGTGCTGTGTCCTCACTTGCACTGGCCGCCACACCAGTAACTTTAACATTATGCAGCTGAACTCGGTTTTTAAATCGATTAAGCCAACCAAAACGTGCTTTCAACGTTCCTTCTGCTTCATTATTTTTTCTTTCACTCTTTTAAACAAATGTAAAGCTTTGGTCTCAATGCGTTTTTGAATGCAATCCTCAAACCGCACAGTTAAAGAACGCTGCTCTTTTCTAGCACTGTAACGCTTCTATTCCTTGTAGATGTTTGCAAACCACAAAAAAAGCAGATGCAGCTCTGACATTTTCCTTTTATTCGCTTGTGTGTTTTATAATATTCCGTACCTCAGGTTCAAGCATTCCGATATCTCGACCTATTTTAGAGTTGCTATGACCACGTTCACCTCATCGCATTGGCGGCGTCGTCTGAGGCATGAACTGTCTTCGCCTACTAAAACATTTGGACCCTAGGTTCGAATCCCACTCGAGGCATGGATGTCTGTGTGCTTTTATTCTGTTGTCTTGTTTGTATGTAGCGACCTTGCAACAGGCTGATCCCCCGTCCAAGGGGTCCTACCGACTGTGCGAAAGATCAAGAAATTGGATAAACGGCCGAGAGCCACAAATAGATGACCAGGCTCATGTCGTTCAGTCATATCACATTTTTGCTCTAATGTATTAAGGAGCCCTTTCTGCGCTCGTAATGTTTATATCTTAAGGAATCTTCCTTTTTTCCATCTCGTAAAGGGCACTTCTTAAAACGATTAAGGCAAGACACATAAAGTAACATATATTACAGCAGGTAGCAACACATGCATATGCGAAGATATACAAGTATAGACTGAACTAGCAGCATCTGAAATCCTAGCGGTAACCTCAACTGCTCATGCCCTAGCTTCGTATTAAGTGAATTTTGTTTCGCATTAAGCGCGACCTGGTATCGTACGATTCGTACTAAATCGAATATCGTATTATTCGAACTCGCATTATTAGCAACCTAGCTATAGACAAAACTATAATTTTGCCTGTAGTTGTCATATGGGTGTGAAGCTTCGTCTCTGACATTATGGGAAGAACAGACTAAAAGTATTCTGAGAACAGGGCGTTGAGGAGTCTATTTAGACAAAAATCAGGTGAAACAGTAGGAGGGTGGAGAAAACTGCGTAATGAGGTTATTCTTAACACTGATTCTTCGCCAAATATAATTAGACTTATCAAGATAAACAGGCATGTAGCATGGGTAAAAGGGGAGTACAGATAGATTTTGGTAGGAAAGACAGAATGAAGGAAGACTATGAAGACTAGACGTAGTTGGGAGGATAATACTAAAATTGATCTTAGAGAACTAGGATGGGGTGGTATGGAGCGATCTAGATCAGAATAGGGGAAAGTGGAAGGTCTGTGTGAACATGGTAGTGAACCTTCGGGTTCCATTAAATTTTGGGAAACTCTTTAGTAACTGAGCGACTGGTGACTTCTCAAGAAAGACTGAAGTCCATAAATTTTGTTCAGTTAGTTAGTTAGTAAGTAAGTAAGTAAGTAAGTAAGTCAGGCAGTTAGTTGTTTTGGTTTTACAAATAAAATTTAACATCTAGCATGGGTACAATATACGTAGGACAGTCAAAAGTTCCTAGAATTCCCCTACAGACGGAGAACGAGTGGTAAGATAGCGCACACACTGTTGTGGTGGGGAGCTCAGCATGTCTGCTCGCAGGCGCAACAGGTCTGGACAGGTTTCAGTGTGCAGTGTCGTTACTGTTCCTTTTGATTTAGACGTGTGTTGGTCATTCAGCGCAATGGGGCAGTTCGAACAGCGTGCGAACATCAAGTTCATGTTCAAATTGGGAAAATCTGCTTCAGAGACGCTATAAGCCCTGCAGCAAATTTACGGTGATACGTCACTAAAGAAATCCGCAGTTTAAGACTGGTTTTCCCGGTTTAAGAATTGGCAGGAGACGTTAGAGGACGGCTAGCGCAGCGGGAGACCTTCGACATCCAGAACCGAAGTAATGATTGGAAAAGTGCGACAGCTGATTCGTTGTGATGGAAGAATGACCATCGCGGGACTGGGGAAAGAAGTTGGTACTGTTAATGTCCATTTCTACGTGCAAGTTTTGCAGAGGTTACGCGATGCGGTTCGGAGGAAGCGGAGCGACAAATGGCAGGGACAGTGGTTTCTGCATCACGATAACGCACCGAGCCACACATC
The DNA here is from genome assembly GCF_002891405.2 of Cryptotermes secundus. Taxonomy (NCBI): domain Eukaryota; kingdom Metazoa; phylum Arthropoda; class Insecta; order Blattodea; family Kalotermitidae; genus Cryptotermes; species Cryptotermes secundus. The sequence continues at coordinate 2,698,597 of NW_019719358.1, forward strand.
GCTTGCTGTGCAGCAATTCCTCGCCGAGAAAAACATTTCTGTCATCACTCAACCACCGTACTCTCCGGATCTCGCTCCGAGTGACTTTTGGCTGTTTCCTGCTCTGAAAATGGGCCTCAAGGAGACGCGTTTCGCAACTATGGAGGACATCAAATCGAATGCGACGGATGAGCTCCGAAAGATTCCAAAAGAAGCCTTCCACCGCTGCCTCCAACAATGGCAGGATCGATGCAGCAAGTGTGTGCACGCACAAGGGTCCTACTTTGAAGGTGATTAGGTAGGCGTTGCCGTATGTCCTACCATTAGAGTGCTATACCACTATTCAGGGAACTTTTTTATTGACTCTATATATACATGTAAACTGCAATGCCTTTGGGCGGAACCGGTTATTCTTGTTTAGTAGTGAACATTAAATACCCATTCATATTGTATTGCGCTTTTCTGAGTATACGCCACATCGGAGAATTTCGAATTAATTTTGCAACCCGTACTAAAGTCTACATTTTAGGTACAAGTGAAAAGTTCTGAATAGTCTAATTATACCAGTAATTAAAAGACTATAAATTTTCATAATTCATGAAGTGCAAAATTTTTATTATTCACTAAATATTATTTAGGTGATCAAATCAAGGAATTTGAGATGGGTGTGGTCTGAAGCATGGATAGAGAAATGGAAGTGTGGTATCGTGAAGCGAGAGACGGCTTCCGAGAACAAGATGTAGCCGCTAGAATGATAACTGGTATTATGCATAGCTCACAGAAATACAACGTAAATTCATCACATGGAGTCAAAATTATGAAGAATTTCACAGTCTAGACAAATCACCTATTCTTATTAACAAACAACGATGGATTGTGTATGTGATTTTGACTAGGAGATAAGAAATGTTTACAGAATTTTTGTGGAGAATCTCTTCGACAACGTCCATTTGAAAGACCGAAGAAATGGGAGGATTCTTCAGGAATATTTTGTGAGGGATTGAGGTGGCTTAGGATTAGGCATAATGGCAGGGTTGGACATTCGAATTCCACTGCCATCTAATAATGAGCTCTTGGTTTCCTGAATACTTAAATTTCTTGTATTTTCTGCTTCATTCAGATTATCAGCGGATTAAACCGGTCTGTTGTTCCATGTTCATTATTCGTCTTCTACAGGCGCATTGTTTCGTGTTAGTGGCTTATGTTTAGAAAAATAACTCCTTAGTTAATTTTATCGAGAGAAAAATTACAACCTTGTGTGAAAGCTATTCATCCACATTTTATAATCTGATGTCATGTACGCTCGTCTTTTGTTATAATAAATCGCACCCACACTCTATATATATTTCAGAACATATTTTATACTTTTTGTGAGAGAACGTTGTGTTGAATCATTTAATTGTGTTATTCTAACAGAAGATCAAGATGAAATTAGTATTTGTGTGCGCCTACTTACCGCATGTTGAGGCAGACACCGAGAAGAGATGTATGGTTAAGCACATGCAGGTTACTTGTTTCTGAAAAAACAGAATAATATCACATAATTAGAGGAAATATAAACAAAACATCAAACCAAATGGCATAATTCTCGTTATTCTAACGGGAACAGCGAAAGTACAAGTTACAATGACAATTCCTGCTGTTTTAGCAGCCCTTATTTCGATGACACACAAACTGTGTGACGGTCACGAATTATAAGTACTGTCTTCTGGTATGTGACATGGTTTCATCTGGCAGTAGCGCACCAGCCTTTCCAACGAAAATACTGCCCTCGTCTTTCGGGAGAAAGGGTAATCCAAGCAAGAACCGGCATGAAGAAGGCAGTAAGCAGAGTTTAATGTTACTTTCTTGCCTGGCTTAGTACTCGACCTTGAAGATGGAGGTGATATATTCCTCCAAAATATACGACGAATCACCAGACTGCAAGCTTTACATCCCAGAAGACAGAACTGTTCATAGTCATCGCTCTTAGAAGCACAAATACAACGCAGGTGTAGATATGCTACAAACGGAACTACACAGAACAGAAACTCGTTCTGGAAGCCTTTCACTCGGCGCTTCCACCTCTTGTGTAAGCATCACTGCTGGAGTACGTTACTGTTCTTCTCTGTGCCATACAATAACAATTAATTTGTTGCTGTGTGTTCAGCCTCTGTCAAATAACGAGTCATTATCTCAATAGCTGTAGCAGATATAATTACTTTACTACCGGATACACATCCGAAGTTGTAAATTCTAAAGGGTTCTGACGATGATGTATAACATATAATTACTGGGTTTTTGGACGTTTTCCATCGTCCGGTATTCTAGAAAATAGAAAACACGACCTTTCGGAAATTGGATCTGTTTCCATCCTCAGGTGACGGGGGGAATACAACTACTCAGTTGGGCTCCTTAGACAGAGCTAATCTCAATTAGTAGCCATTTGTAAGTCTGTCTGGGAAGCGAAGACTAGGATGTTGGTGTTAGATGGCCGCCAGCCTGTGAGTTAGTCAATTGTAGCAACAGTGCAGTTGTGGAAAATTTTTCGGAGAGTAACGGCGTGAGCACAGCAGAAGAATATCGATTGTTAGGATCCATTACCGGTAAACGATCAGTGAAAGGAGACTTAGAATGTTTAGCGTCCATTGTGGTGATTTGTAAAGTGTAGAGTTTAGCAGTTTTATAAGTACTTTTGCAATCTGTAAGTGGCCAATGAATTCAGACTGCAATACAAATCCCGTCTATAATCACACTGGATCACGTGGAAATATTGTTTCAAAGTTACACAGACTAAAGAGTGAGAAACTACAGCCCAATTTTATAATTTTTCTCTTGACTGTTCCGGTTGGTCCTTCACTTCTATTTCCAATTTTTCCCAACAAGTCGAAGTCGTGAAAGAGAAGTAAGGAATTCCTTCATTAGCCAGATTATGTACTTAAACAGTGAAGATGTTACAAACCAAAGCTTCGTGTGGAGAATGGGTACATTTAACTGGCCCAAAGTTAATTCGACTAGAAACTTCTAGTTTACACATCCAACAACAAAAGTTATGGAATCCTCTTCAGTACCTGCAGACTCATAACGTGTTCACAGAAAGGCGTAAATATTTTATTGTTGCGTCTGTGAATTTTGCAACAAAAGAAAACTTTTTACGTAAAAGCGTAGTTAATGATTAAGTGGGCGATGTTACTCTAAATGGAACACACAACCACGCGTCTTTATGCTGTCCAGCAGCAACTGGCCCTTTGTACTCAAGCCTTTCATCAGGAACGCCATTTCTAACGTGAATGTAATTCCAGGAATTTGTGTACAATTTACTTCCAATTCCGGCGGTTTCTAATCTCTAACGTTCGTCGAATTCTTGACCCAGCCACCCAGTTTCGATTAACTTAAACCCACAGTTTCTGAAGCTCCTCAGTTTTCCTGCACTCGAACTTCAGAAAGCTTATGTTCGATGCTGATGACAATAACGACAACATCGCTTCATTCATTGAGGTATGACAATGGCTAACGGCCTATTATAGACAAGTACTACAGATTAATTTGTTACAAAACACATGGAATATAAAACTAGACATCTGTAACACCAATCCTAATTCAAAAGAACGGTATAGTGTCCGTACCAAGGCCCAAAGTAACTGAGTACTGTAACATGCTACAAGTAAATACGATGGTGATGATGATGATGATGGCAAAGAAGACTAAGACTATGACTATGATGACGATAATTCAATCCAAATGCAATTTTTTATTTATTTATTTACTTATTTATTCAACAGGCCACTGGCAAATTATGAAGTAACCACAAGAAAAGAAGGAAACAAAACAAATACATACATACATACATTACAAAACAAGGCAACGTGTATCATTTATAAAATAACCATTCAATTGTAACAACCACATTAACTATGATGCGATAAAAAATACAGTTAACGTTTTAACATCTAAGAGGTACACTTATAAATATGATCAAGAAAGGCAGTTTTCATTGCAAACATGTCAACGCCCCCTACAAAAACATCAGCCGTTGGAGTGCATCTAGCAGGGGGACAAGTTTTACTTGAAGAGGAGGCATGGAACGAAAAGAATTCTCTGATATAACCAACAGGACCTCCAAGAATAACAGTTCAAAAGAGAAGGGAGAACTTCAGAACAAAGCCAATTTGAATGACAAACAATGCTTCTAGGTGAAACCTCTTAAGTAAGGTGTGCAATTATAATTATTCTAAAACACAAGCCTAACAGTGTTACGCACAAAGAAAACACGATTAAAGAGTGGGCGGAAAACTTCTGCTGCATAATGGTCATGAGGATGATGACAGGCCTAATAATAATTCGATGATTTTCATTTATTGCAGTACTTTCCAACAGCAGAAGTATATTTCAGGCAAAAAATACTGAATACATTAATAATTTGAAATGAATAAATGAATGAATGTATAAGGGTGGGCCGTCTCGGCCCTTGCACCACAACCTACAGCGGTCTATTGTGCTTTAATAATTGGAAAGATTGGTGCGAGGACAATGCACATGTTTTCTCATAAACAATTGACCTTGACTACGTTATGTTGGAAACGGAACCGATTTTGCTCCGTACACCGCTATTGGCTGCTGAATGCCAACAGGGAAAGCCGGGTTCGAGAAAACAAGACATTTTGCGTTTGGGCTTTTAGTGCGGGCAACCGTATTTTCCTGAAGATGTAACCTATGCTGTTTTATTTCGAGATATGGTTTCTATGAATTCCTTCAACTCAATCAAAATTGTTTCATCCATTTTAGAGATAATCGCTGTTTTGTCACTTTGAGTCCATGTGAATGGCCCCTATTTTTAGAGCTGGAATGTTAATATTTACCGGCACAGATCTATGAAGGTTTAATTCCTAAATGCTGAAACATCCAACTATCCAGGCACTATCTACGCGCAAACCCATCCATCCACCCACCCACCCACCTACTCATCCATTCATATATATATATATACATACATACATACATACATACGAGTACATACTGGTAGAAGAGCGGTACTCTAAATACCACTTTTAGTAATCGGGGGGGGGGGGGGGGAAAACCTGTAAATCCGTAGAAGCCTCTAGGTGGATTCCTTTCGAAGTAACAACACTTTTCACACGTATATCACGTATACGCAATAACAAAAATACGACATAAAATAAAATAAAAAGTAATAATAGGAATAAGTAAAAAATAATTATCTAGAAGTACATAAAGTTGGTATATCTTCCAGGAAAAATTTTTACTGCTCAAAATATCAAAAGACTGACATATGCTACGATTGTTAGCAGCGTTAGTATATCTGCATGCAGTTAGAATGGATAAGTCCGCAATTCATTTTGTAGTATACAAATTTAGTAGTAGCAATGGCAGAGTGACAGTGTACTTTCCCTTAAAGCTGTTAAAAGAAATAGTCTGTCAAGTTGACGTCATACGGATGAGTGTGTTTTTAATTTTAAACATTCTACGTTCAATCCATAATCGTGAGAAAAATCAAACTGACAAAATCTACTAAAGTTATGATGATAATGATGGTTATTATTATTGACTCATTTATTACCGAGCTTGTCTACAGATAAACGTATGTATGGTCAAGAGCTACTAAATTTAACAAAGTAAAAATTAAGATAACTGAAACTAAAATAAAAATTATTGGAATTAGCCGCGTTTTAAAACAGAAAATATTCTTCAAGAGGAACGGTTCATTTACTAAGAGAATTCAAAACTCAGCATATGTTGTGAGCAGTATTTTAATAATAATAATAATAATAATAATAATAATAATAATAATAATAATAATAACAGGAAACAGATTTTCTATAGATTACATACACTATAGATAATGAAATAGAATTTATAACGTTCTGTTTATTATAGGTTGATCAGAAGAATCCTCAGCAGTTACAGCCTCCCTGAAAACTGCCACTGAAAATAATACGACGAATATTGATTGCCTCAAGGTAAACAAAATCATAGAAACAGACAAGAAATTTAAAAATATGCAATGTTGTCTCATTAAATGCGATGATACATTCCGTGAAGAACTCTCATAATTCAAGACAAGATTTTAAAAACGTATGTGATTCTAGTCGAATTTTTAGGGATTTGCATTATTTCAAAATTTGCGCAAAAATTGAGACTTTATTAATATTTTTGTATCGTACTGTTTCAAATTCTCACAAAATGCGACTGCACACTCTAATAAAACACGGGAGAAGAAAAGTTCTGTGCTGAAGTTCCTCCTGTTGGATGTGTCTTCCTCGGTTTGCGTTCTTTTCTTTGCCTCTGGCCTTGCATTCAGTTGCCTCGCTATTCCGAGACGATTCTGGATGCAAGTGGAGCGTTTCTAATGGGCGATTAATGGAATTGAAGTCCGGATCGGAAGAAGGTTCTTATCGATCATTATTCCACCATGCCTGCTACACGGAATTGGGCCGATTTCGAGACCACTCTTCCGATCAAGAAATTTTAGAAGACCCTCCCTTAACTGCGCCGTATCTGCTAGGCGACTAGCAGTAAGAACGCTGCATTCACTATATACATTTTCTGATATCCTGGTATATGCTGTAATAACAGTTCCAAGGTCTGCATTTTACATCTCATTCATGACTGGTTTTCTTCGGAGGATGAATGACACTTAGTATATACCCATAACCAAATCTCTCCCAAAATCATAACCGCTGCCAGCTACACCACTTTCCATTTGTATCCCTACTAAGTATATTAAAAATTCAAAGGGTCGCTGTATCGATACATCGAAGTTCGTTCCTACAAAATTGGAACTTATATGAAGAAGAAGCTTTCGCTTTCTTATAAAGGATGTCCTGGGAAGACAGGTTAATATTCTGGGAGGTCACAGTATCGTTCCATCTAAGTAAGAAAGTGTGTAAGTACATCGTCCTATTCTTAACGACTTCCCAGATAGAACTCTTTAACCGTACAGTTTCAAAATTGTTGATAAGAAAGAGATATTACTTACTGTTTCTAATTCCGACATTTATTGTTCAAGTGACGAAGATGGTGCAGCTTATCTGGTATGATACTTCTCGAAAATGTCACCGTCAACACAAATGCACTTTGCAACTTGTGTGAGGACATGGCGTGTTGCTGATCTGAGTGCATCTTGACGTTTCTTTATGCGGGTGATAACTACTGTACAGTGAAATAACTGTATCTCGGAAACCGTTCAAATAGAAGACATGTCCATGTTTGCTTAAAATGACCGATACTATGACCTTCCAGAATACTGACTTTTTCTCCTGGAACATGCTATATATTACACCTCGTTTCTTAAATAACTAACTGGACTGTCCCCTAAATTATCCTATGGTTTAAGAGAAAGACCTACAGTGTTCGAAAAAAATATTAAAATGTTAAAACAAATTATTAAATTTGTTACTTTTAAATGATATATTATAATTTGTACTCTTGAAGTACACAGTATTGGAGAATCAAGAAATGGTAAGTTGGGAGAGGTGTCCCGTATACAAAGGTGGGTTCCTAACGTGACAGCAAAGAGGCCATTTATGAACCTTAGACGTGGGGGGGGAAACCAAAATGTAACCGAAATACGTGGAATCTGAACAAGGTTATAAATATTCACGTTAAATAAAATAAGAAATATCTCAACCAGCTGAACGACTATTTATCGCGAAGAAGGAGGCAGTAAGTCTCGAATATGTGTACACTGTCAAAATTTATTGTAGCTTTTCTCTTCTTCTGCATCGGCATAAATATTCGTACTTTTATACACACCCCAACTTATTCTTATTTCTGCTTTACTATTTACGTCACGACTCTTCACCCCAGTAAACCATGCTGTAAATTGAGGGATGAGGAATCACACAAAAGAACATGCTCGGAATTGCTGATGAAATATGCTAAGTACGGCACAAATCCAACCGCATTTGTATCGATCTGCGGTACAAATGTGACGTCAGCGCGCTACGGATTGATATGGCCTTCAGCAAGTGAGAAGTGGGACGCTGTGGCGATATCTCTTCCAATTTCAATCCGTGATGTGAGAGCAAATATTGGTCTTCATTAATTCTCCTTCCAGACATAGTGGTCGTAAATTCAGGGCAAGATCAAAAACTGAAACATAAACACAGCCTTAATCCAAAGACCTGTCCCAGAGACAATGTTATATAAGTGTAAAATGCAGAAACTCCTGCAACTTACAGAGTTATAGTAAGATTGTTCATTAATTATTCCAAAAACGGAATTACATTGCCAAATATTTTAGTGTAACTATAGACGTAGTTTGGTTTTATAATTGAATTTATTGAACACTCTAACACACAACTCCTGACTACAATTCACTGTTACACACAGACTAGCCTTCTAAGTCCGTTACAGTGTATTAGCCGTTGCCTGGTAACAGCTAAACGATGGATGTTCACCTTTCTCTGGGTTCCCGAACTGTTTCCGTGCCATAGCTACAGCTACCAAGAGCGACAGCTCACAAGAACTGAACTGCAGCAGTCTCTAACTCAATCATTAACCAACCAACCCACCCGCTGCACTGCACTGCACTAACTCTGTCCACTAATTCTTCTTGCTTATAACATCTCGGCAAGGACCGAAGGCTGTGTCACGCAGCCGTCGCACGGGTCGCGTAAAGAACACCGCTTCCCAGTTAATCCACTGGTGCGTGTTAAGAATCTGTTGCCTAGCACCGGCTTTGTTTATAGAGTCATTACTTAGCAACTGGTCTACATGCTACATTATGTTTTCCTTAAAGTTCTCTAATCAATAAGGAGAGTGCAGCAAGCATTATAAAGTAATATTTGCAATAAAATGATTAATTTCTATGAATATTTCACTCTAATAGACAAACTTTTGCTACTTTAAATGTGCTGCATATAGCATCAGAATTTTAAGAACATACAGAAATATTGCGGGAACAGTGTGTATACAGCTTCTGATCTGCCCCAATCCATTTTACATCCTTCGACTTAAAAGTTCATTATTTATCTCTAGCAAACAGTAAGCTAGGTTCACACTACGTCCGGTAGCCATGTTGCTGTTTCATATTCTACAACCAAAATTGTCATACAAATGTTACATATATGACGACATAAAATTTCATGCTCCTATACAGTGGCGCTAGCACGGCTCTTAACCTGAGAACTTTTCAGCGCCATCGCAGAATAAAATGAAAGCCTGTAATGGACGGGTGTCCTCTGGTGGCATAATATTCGTAATAAGTTTCACTGCTGTCTCAACAGAGATATTCTTGAGAAGTTACCAGTGTCTCAGATTCTCAATAAATTTCCCACGTTTGTTTCTACTGAATAAAGAGAAAAATCAGTTTCATCTTAACGAAAATGTTTCTTAACATAGAATAAGTAACTGATCTCCCACGTGTATTGCAGTTTCTCTGAAACGCGAGTATGAATTATGTTTATGCCTACAGATTAATAATTTTGCCCTACTTGTTGTATATAAAGATAAGGAACGAGTAATCAAGCGAGCATCTGTTGTGTATAAACCAATTACATCCCATATGTGTGAAGTACTGACGTTAGAAACTCAAAACCGTCAATTAAACTACAATTACACATTCTCCCGTTCAAGAGGCTCATACTGTGTGTTTTAACATTTGGAGCCGTAAAATTATAATGCATTATCCAAAAACAAAATCGCATTTAAAACGATGCCCTTGAGGTCGGCTCTATACCCTAATTATGTCCATTCTTCTTCGTGGCTATAACAATTAAAGTTACATTCGTGTAGACCCGTTGCAGTGGAGAAATATTTTCATATGATACAGCGATTACATCAATGAAGAGAACTAAAAATTTATATAAATAAGTGTATTCAAATAACATATGCTTCAAGGGATCTTTATTAGGTTATACTCAGTTACAGTAAGTTTTTATATGCATCTCTAAAGACGAAACCAAACCAAAACCTATAATTACTTGTATATGTATGAATTAATAACAAATGGTATTCTTCCGAAAGGTCCATTCTACACATCATTTGTATACGAAGGCGTATGATTCCACCGCGGCGGCCTGGGTTCGATCCCGGGTCTGGTGAAGTGGGATTTGTGGTGGACAAAGTGGCGATGGGGCAGGTTGTCTCCGAGTACTTCGGTTTCCCCTGCCAATCTTCATTCCACCAATTGCTCCACAATCATCCTCACCTCTCATCTGGGGCTGGTACAATAGGCCAGAAGTGGCCGCAGTACAAGGGACTTAGTCCCACCCCACTAGCAATAAAAAAGGCGTATGATATGTATACACACATATGCCGGGATAGCTCAGTCTGTATAGCGATGTGCTACAGGTTGGTTGGCCGGGGTTCAAGTCACCGCAGGGAAAATATTTTTCTGTTCTCCGTAGCGTCCATACCGGCTCTGGGGCCCATCAAGCCTCCAATCCAATGGGTACCGGGGTCTCTTACCCTGGGGTTAAAGCGCCGGGGCGTGAAGCTGATCACTCACCTTCATTTAGTGTCGAGATCACGAATGATGGAGCTATACTTCCACTCCCCAATATATTGTAACGGATTTGATCAACGCGTTGACAGGCGACAGCTCTGTAAACACGGTCCATTACGCTATAATAGGACGAATGTTTATGGCTCGTTGCTAGGCAACAATCAGCACTTTAAGTCGTTTCTTGCATCCTGTTGTGTGTTTAATCAATAGTAGAGTGAATTTACTGACTACACAACACGTTCTTTATTATCACTACATGTTTCGACCTTAAGAGGTCATCTTCAGATACACCTGAAGACGACCTCTTAAGGTCGAAACATGTAGTGATGTGATGATAAAAAACGTGTTGTGTAGTCGGTAAATTCACTCTACTATTGAACAATCAGCACGCCAATGGACAGACGAGATGGATATCACGTGACTTGGTTCTCTGTGTGGTCTGGGCTATAAGAACTGTTTTTTCTATGCGTGTTGTGTGCAGAGTTCTTATAAGAGAAGTGAATTAAGATACAAAATCAGTTCAGGGCAGTTACGAGTGAATAATAGCAGCAGAAGCACGCGAACAAATAAGCAAGGAGATAGCGACGGGAAGTTCGTAGTTGAATAAGTCGGCCTGTGAAAACCTGACGTATAATTAAGAGACTTTATGTGTAACATTTTGGATGCGTGATTCAGTGAGACTGTTATACATACGTAGTTCCCGCGTAATAAACCCATGAGGACTAGTGCAGATAGACTGAAGAGATTAGTGTGGAGTGAATGTGCATTGTGTAAAGCAGCAATAGTGTAATAATTAATTGTAGTTACGACCTGTAAGTATCGAATAAATCAAATTACCAATCCAAACTCATTTCTTACTCACCTAACACGTGAAAATATATTCTTGGCACAGTGCTTAGTAAATTGAGTGCAGGAACAACTTTACCCGTTACATACATACATCATCATCATCATCATCATCATCATCATCATGTTATCTGTCAGACGACAGGTCCACAGTCTCTTCCAAAACAATTCCTCCACTTAATGCGATCTAGAGCTTTCTCCTTCAAATGACAGTATCCTCTTCTGTCCCCAAGGTCATCCAGCATCTTCTTACGTCTTCCTCCTCCTCTTCTTGTCACTTCTATCCGCCCCTCTATCTTTCCTTTAATAAGTTCTTTTAGAAGGCAGTTACTGCGTAAAACAATTAGCCTTCCGTTTTCTTATTTCGAGTGGGATATTCCTCTACTCACCGACTCTAATTAACACTTCTTGATTTCTCACATAATCGGTCCAACTGATCTTCTCCATCCTTCTCCAACACCACATTTCGAAACTTTCCATACATAAGTGTAAAAAAAACAATCGGTTGAATACTCGTGTGACGCAAGGTTGATGTTGCAAAACTGCATTAACGCAATATTTTCCATACATTGGAATATGAGAACATATTAAAACTGACTACAGACTAATCCGAATATGTAGACGTCTAGCGTAATGCAATGTACTATTGTTTGCAGCTTCCGTCTGAGTAGCGATTACTATCTGCACTGCATGGTTGTTGACATCAATCTAAGCAGCCATTAATGCATCACTAACAAAGTGAATAGGAGTACTTTATTATTTCTGTTCATCTATTCCAGGATTTCCTTATAATATAAATAATACGTGAGTAGAGCTTCACTCTGAATCAATGCAATGCACTTCACTTCTCGAAACATCTCAAGTAGTGAGTCCCAGACTCAGAGAGGTTGCAGTCACACGAACCGTAGACACAGATACAAGAATACAGTTTGTCTCATTTAAGCACTTTGAGTACTTCTTCTTCTTCTTCTTCTACAACTTCTGTTCATTTCTTCGTTACACTTCAGTTTCTTAATCTAAGGCAGTCAGGAGGACTCATTGGACGGGGGATCAGCCCGTCGTAAGGCCGCTACCTAGTTAGTTAGTTAGTTATCAGAGAGGGTGGGTTTTCCCATGCACTTAGACCTGTAGTGGTCCATTGTGCTTCCCTCTATGATTTCTACCAGCCTCTATATCCTACCGGTATTGGTGCTTACCATCAGTCCCGCCCAGCCAGCGAGACCGGCTCTACTGGCTGAGAAGTATCTATAATGCTTCCCCCATCTACCGGAGGTATTAGTGACTGCTGTTGGGCGGCAAACGTCCGCAATTTTGGATCAGTGACCTCCTTTGGAGGTATGAGGTTCTTTTACGTGCCGTAAAGCTACGACACGGGACCCACGGCTTAAAGTCCCTCCCGCAGGACTTGCTCCCTTAATTTTTCCGCCCTTAAAAATTCGACGACCTCCATCGGGTATTTGAACCGGCGTACTACAAGTCATGAGATGGGAAAAGGCCGCTACCTAACACAAACACAGAATAAACACACACAGACATCCATGCTTTGAGTGGGATTCGAAACAACGATCCCAGTGTTCAGGCGGGCGAAGATATTTCATGCCTTAAACCGCGAGGTCTTTATGATAGAGTTTTATTATGCATAAATTTAGCTTTAACTGTCCGATGAAATGAATTTATGTGGCAAGATATATATAATAGTTAAGCAACGTTTTCAACTTACACGGAAATTTTCGGTACGAATTAACCGTATAAGTTGGCTACTTATGTGTACACCTTTCTAGTACTGTCATACAATTACATCTCACTCTTCCAAGCCGTACGTGTTCTTCTCTTTTCAATTTCTTGTTTTAACGATGCTATCAGTAACGAATCTATATAGCGTTGGAAGAAAGGATGATTCCTGAATATCGAGCGGTTGGTGGAAAGGGATTTCGCAGGGAAGGTTGACGTACTCTGAGATTATCTGCATCAATGCAAACTTTCCACCATACGTTCCAAATAGTGTAATCCGGAATCAAACCCGGTAGGACCATCCTCCTGAGCTACAGCATGGCCCCTAAGGATTCTGACCCATAATTCTGTACACACTGCGTGTCTAGAAATCAGTGCCGAACGTACCACTGTCCTAATGTCGGTGATGGAAGCTTCCGCGGTGGTTAGCAACTTCTTTGGTCTCTGATTTATTTAACGGCGTCTGTAGTATCTGAGATTTTTAGCATCCAATTTATGATTTAGTGAATAAAAAATTGCAAAGGATTGGGGTAGGTTCGGTCGTGACCTAATTTGAGGTACAATTCCGGATTTTGTTTGGTAAACTGAGGAAAACTACGATTCCAACCGGTCACAAGTGTTACTGCCTGATTCAGTCTCATCTCTCTCCCCACCCAGCCATGTCAGTGTAGATCTGCATGGGATTCATTTTTCGCCGTACCATAGCTCAGGCCGTCAGCCGCCGGCTAACCACTCACCATCACTCACCAGGTCCATCCAAGGACCTGTTCTAATTCAGATTTAACTTCTCAAACTAACTTCCGTTACGCAAATTTAGTGCGGTTCCTTGGATGGCGGATGGGCTTACCGCAAACAAAAAGAAAGTGCCAAAATAGATTATAACCATACCGTGAAATGATGTTCAAATCTACGATCTAATTGCTCTATGATACAGATCACAGACGCCGCGAGGCCTAAGGCATGAACTGTCTTCGCTCTCTGAAACACTGGAATCTTGGGTTCGGAACCCACTCAGGGCATTGATATATATCGGCTTTTATTCTGCGTTTGTTTAGGTTGCGGCCTTGCGACGGGCTGATCTCCCTTCCAAGGAGTCCTACCTACTCTCTTAGTTTAAGGAACTGAAGTAAAACACAGCGTTTCACGGATGCCCTATGCTTCAGAGTGGAAGAGATAGTGAACGATGATTCTTTTCACTTCAGTTTGAAACATTGCAGTCAAAGATAAAAATATTTCGGATTACTGCTCTCTGTCAGACATAGGCCAGGAACGGAGGTAGCATTAAAACTCGCAAAACAGATCTAGCGTCGTATTAACGTGCCATCCGTGAGTGATCTTGAATTAGACCGAAAAATACTTCGCTATTATTTATAAACTATTTGTTAATTTGCTGTCAATTAACTTTATATTAGTAGGGTTGTTTGTAAATACAACAAACTTCATACGCAACTGTTAAGCTATTGACAGGTACAGCTTTAATACTTACACTTTCTGAGGTATGACGCCGTATAGTGCGGTAGAACGTTACAAATATTTTTAATAATTTACAAGCTTCATCCAACGCCCTGAAGAAGGTGACAAGATTTCCCTCGGAAATGTCTGTAGATTTCTGCAAGACTAGATAGCACCACATCCCAAAATACAGAAATCTGCATACGGATGGCTGCAGGACTCACAGAATCTCAGTTACAGACCAGCATTGTTGTCCTCTCTGTTACGACGCCGTGTGGTATTGTAGGTGGTTACCAGCCTCTCGGAGACACCTACTAATCCTATGCACCACTTCTTTATTGAAGCTGCTGTCGTCCCCTCCACTAACTGATGATCATTATAATGCACTAACATGTTTTTTTATTATTAGTTTAAAATAGAACGTATACAGAAACAATATCATTACTCCTATTTTACTGAAAAGAGGAGACGCGCCTACTCGTTGATTTCCTGCTGGCAATGGTTCGTCAGAAAAGTCAGTAATAATCGACCAGAATACTCAGTGTCGTAAAACAGGAAACTGGAATTCAAATGTTCACGGCCTTGAAAATTTCAACTTTCATACATGCGCTCTACATTTTTTTCATTTTACCATTAGTATGCTGAAAATCCAATAAATATTTCGAATGTTCTGATCTCTCGTCATACCAATTTGTTTCAAAACACGAGTAAGACTGACACACGCGAGGTGAAGACGAATGCTGACAGTTTCTTTTCTTTTCCCCCATAAAAATGGTAACACTGAAGACGCAATCGTGGATAAAAATAATTCTAATTTGGATCCTAAAGAAACAAGATGTGAGTGTTTTCGACAGTTTAAACTAACACAAGACTATAGAATTTATCTACATTTCTTACTCATGTAAGGTACATTGAACAGCAACAGATGAATCCCAGTGCAGCCAAACATATTTTCTCTAGGAATCACATCCTCTAAAATAGGCCAAAACACCGACGAAATTTAAAAAATAAATAAATAGAGTACCAAAACTAATAATATGANCACGTGACAACCTCTATCCGCAAAAATTAGCACTAACTTCGCCGACAAGCGGCGGTCGCTCGGTCGGTATAGTTCGCTTGCGGACTACAGACCACGGAGTGTTTTTCTTTTTGTTTTTTGTACACAGGTAGAGGCCCTGCGACGAGCTGATCACCCGCTCAAGGGATTCTACCGAATCCTTAAGATCTAGTAAACCGAAGTGAAACGGAGGGTTTCATGGAGGTAGGCCAAGGCCCAAATTGAGGCTGTAGCGACAAAGAAAAAAAAAATATAAATATTTTGTGTTTTATAACTTACAGTATATTTATTCGTTGTATGATTTTCACATGCTAGTATAATACAACTTATTTTTCTTCAACTTAGTGCTCAGTTTTGCATAGTCTGATAATTTTAATGGCGAAATATATTAAGAGAAGAACAAGACGAGAATATTACCGCCTACGTTTAAGCCATGCTGAGTGCCTTCATAGAAGTAGCTCTAGAAATCCTTGGTTGCATGTCGCCCACTTTTAAGCTTCCTCAAGGAATTCTGTAATTATAAAAAATTAAAAATATGTTCTCTGACGTGAAAGCTTTCTAAGAGGCTTATGACTCGAGTGGTTGTTTAAATTTAGCATGCAATAAGTCTTAAGAATTACGTAAAATGAAGTATAAAGAACTACCTCATAGTGAAGCATCCGTATGTTACTGCTTGTACTGAAAGCAAATACAAGAAATGGTACACACCGATAGACCTTTAAATTATTCAGTTCCTGCATATACTTGAAGTAGTTTTAATAAACCTGGAAACTCAATTATAGACTTCAATACATTATCATGATAATAAAAAAAGAGCAGAACAGCCATTTGTAAAATCAGTCACAACGAAACTATATACAGAGCATCAGTAAACAGGAACTGCAAATGAACGTTATAGTTTCTGGCGTAAATAACTTGTTCCTAGGAACAAATTCAACGGATGACAGGATGCAATATTCATCTAAACAACAAACCCATATATTTCAGTCACTTTGTAACACTCCAACGAGCTACATCCGAAAGATAAATTCAAGAAAACCGAAAATGAGAGCCATATAACACTGAACAAATCTCAGTAACCTGTACAAATTACCACTAATCAGTCTATATCTAATTACACACAAAACCAAGAACTCATTATAATACTAAACACGTAATCTACATTTCATCGCATGCCTACGCAAAAAGAAATTACAGCAGAGTTAGTCCAATTTCCATGCTAAGCAAAATGGGTGCCCCAACAGAGGATAAAACTGATGATGTGAAGGACAATTTCTACTAGGAAGTAGAACGTGATTTCGAAAAATCCTCAGATGCCACATAAAAATTTTTTTAGAAGATTGAAATGCCAAAATTGGAAGAGAAAATATTTTGAGGCCAATAATTCGGAACGAGAGTTTACACGAAATTATTAATGATAACGGATTTATGGCAGAATATTCTGCCACATAAAAAAATTATATTTTCAAACGTGCAATATTTCCATATCGTAAAGTAAGTAAAGATATCCCTGTACCAGGCCGTGAAGGCCCATAGGGTTGTGAGACGTTGAGGGTCCCACATTATCTAGACAATCGACTCAAAGATGGCGGTAAGGTTGTCAGCCTTACTCGCCGGCCGCGCTTTACTCCCCAAGAAAATTATTTAATTAATTCCTGGTACTCATTTCTGTTAGAGGCTGAGCCGACCCCAGGGCATAATGCGGCTGGAAGGTTTAGATCAACTGAAAAAATCCAATGACTTCATCGGGACTTGAACCCGCGACCTTCCGGCTTGTAGCATAGCCCCTCAACCACTACGCTACCGTGTGTTCCAACAGCATTTCCTGTTATTGTTACATGTAGCCTGGAGGGACAAAAGCGAAGGCGGATAGATGGAAGGAAGAATCCGGCAATTTAGCCTCTTCAGATAAATCGAATTATTTCTCAGTTTACAAAAATACAGAGTAATCAGACAATATTCTTAGTTAAATTATTCATATATACATTTTTGCCACGTTACTTAATTTGTATTATAAATTCAAATAATTTATTTAGGATAAGAGCGTAGTCAGTATTGCGACTATGGGCTGACGACAAAGCGGTCGAAGTTCGAGTCCTGGTAGGATCAAACATTTTCTCTTCTCAACGTCGTCCAGCCCGGTCATGGGGCCCACTCGGCCTCCTATCCAATGGGTACCGGGGGCTCTTTCCCCGGGAGTAAAGCGACAGGTGTGTGAAGTTGACCACTAACCTCCAACTAGTGCTGAGGTCAAGATAATATGGATCTCCACTCCCCCAAACGCCTTCAAGGCCTAGTGCTTAATTAGTTAAGCACAGGGACAACTTTACCTTTTTACTTTATTGAGTTCAGTGATCACAAAGGCGCAGGTACAACTAAGGTACAGAAAGCGTTTGAGAAAATAATGGAACATAACGATGCTTGAAAAATATGCAGTAGTATTCTCAGAGCAGACAAAGCTTTGTAAATGTCAGTAAATGCTGATGTCGAAAGCTGTGCAAATCCATCAAAAGGTCCCTATGCGACAGCACATAATATATCTTTGAGCTTACAACCTGTACCTCATGTCACCTGACGCATATTCGCACAGTCTGGGATTGCTACACTGCTTTTGTACGCTGCCAACCAACCACCATGCAGTACTAAATCAATTAGTGTATTGTATTAAACACCAGTGTTAGCTGTACAGCAGTGCCTGTCACTCTAAACTTTTCGTTAGTAAACCTCTTGTGACACACAGAAGGCGCGGCCAGAGTTAATAAAGGTTGTTTCGCCAAGCTCATAAGGTCAGTACGGACACAGCGGGACGTGAGCACTCGGTAACTCCGTAACTAATGGGTTAGTTTGTTGTTGGCAAAGAACTCGCGGCTCAAACAGGAATATATATGTTAAGTGCAGCAAATAGTTGTGTGAACATATGAAGTTAGAATCGCAGATGTACTCCTGTGAACAACCGGTCACTCATTTAATAATAGTTTCGTTATCAGATTCTAGAAGCTCGCTGCAATTCTAAAGTATTCCATATTATCACGTGTTAGTGACTAGACACGGGGATTAAATGGATTAGTGGGTCTACTAAAGGCTTATATCTCGTAACTACAAAAAGAAAATTATAGCACTACTGCTAACCTGCATATTTAAAAAATTAATAGAAAACACGCTGTCTCAGTCTGTTTTAGTCTTCACTCGTCGTTGCTCTGTAACGGTCTTTATTAGGCGTCTCTAGGGTATAAGAGCTACAAGTGAAAATCATACTGCTCTTGTGCTTACGTCCTTGCTGGCTGGCTACCATCTCACAACTCACCCTCATGACATCCTAGCCATGACTGGTTACCCGCTGATTGGCTGGCTGTTAACTACTACTGATGGCAACTGGCCAAGTTCAGAGTCAGAGTCAGAGTCAGTGTTACTTTATTTCCACAAAGATTCCTTATGCCCTATGGGCTATGGGGTAATATGTAATGGCGGGTGGCCTTCTGGGAAATATGAAGAAATGTGTTGGTCAAACACACACACTTCAGCAAGGATGGCTGTGTCCTAATATATATCCATCCAATATTGTGAATAACACGCTTGGACTGCAACCAAGAGTAAAATGAAGTCACTCCAGGAAAAAAGAACAAATTGTTAAAAGCATAGTGTAAAACCACTCTCTACGTGACTCCATCCAGTTGACAGAAATTGGCACAAATTATCATGGTCTGGGTGATTTTAATTCCTGCTTCATACTGACGAGGCTTCGAGTTCGATTATCGACATGGAGTTATCCGATGATATTACGGGTTTTACTTCTTGCTTTAGTCCCTCAAGGCAAACGATAGAACTATACATAAAAACTGGCCAAAGCAGTTTCATTCCAAACCATTTCCTGTCCTGTATTTACAGAACATTACCAAGCATGACGTCACATATCCTTTGTGGTTAGAAAAGCGTCTCTGAATATCAAAATGATGAATTAATAATATAAGCTGAAGGAGAGCTGCAGCCAACTCATTCACGCAATGATGATGACAACAAAAGTGGAAATGATGATAGTAGCGATGATGTTCCCGAAGATTATGGTTATTTGTGGTTAAATTGATATCTTTATGTTCAGCGAGACGCATCTCAGAAGAAAATGTAACTGTTTGGTGTGACAGCGCGAATGTTCAGTGTAATGGAAACAAGATCTAATGAGCCAGCTGAATCAACATGACATATTTTCACGTGATAGAGAGTGGCTATAGATGGGGTTTGCATTGATGATTCAGTTTTATTACATACTTTGATACAACGCATGACTACGCTTTACTTTTCGCTATTTCTCACACACTGCCGTTGCTTGGTTGCGACTTGCAATGGCGGACATACACCTTCCGGGTTCCCGAACTGTCCCCGGCCTCACGTACCAGATTCTATGAGCAACAGCTCACCACGACTGAACCCCAGATGGTCTCTGACTGCAGAACAGTCCGAACCAAAGTAATGTTACGACAAACGGTCAGTCGGCCACGCCAGTCCGCTCTTGGCTTCAAGCACCCACTTGGTGTCCAAGGTCAGATTTTTTTGCTGTCAGACAGTTGAGGCGTTGTTGATGTGGAACGCACTCTGACGAGATGACGGCTCTGTTGCTTACAGTTGTTGCTGACCCCCGCTAAAGCAGTCATTCTCGGGGCCGAGTCCCGCAGGATTCATGACCATATATTACTCTCACATTCGATATTCCCCCTACCTGGAGAGCCAGTTCACTACTCACTAGTAGTTATATATCCCAGGAATGTGGTAACGCAGTTTTATCCCCAAGCCCCCCGGTTCCTTTTCTTCACCTCCTACTGCTCGCATTGTTCCGGTTGAGTTATTCCGAGTCGCCTCCACCGGGGAGAGCAGTTCCTGACTGCTCCTGGTTATAAAATCTTGGCACAGACCGAGTAGAAAACGTCTCTTTAATTACTGTTGTATTCTTTTGTTGCCGTGGCAACATGCTTGTTTGGGGAACCGTTATTTAGCAACGGTCATTGTATAGTTGCTTGTTTCGCAGTTGTTGCCTAGCAAATGTCCTACGTGCCACATTACCTTACATACTGAGTCGCATACTTCAAGTAGAGACTTAAGTGACTGACTTCATTAAAACTACGTGCAAACATAAGCGCCTCACCAGTTCATGTTTCAGTGCACCAGTCACCACTTTCGGGATTCTTAAGAGACTGTGGCTACGCCCTAAAATCAAGACGTAAAATTTTAATTGGACGTTGCCGATCCCGTCGTTATCTCCACGGTGTTCAGAGGGTCTTGAAATTAATTCTAAGAACTTTATTTTAATTATTTTACACGTTCTACAGAACTCTTTCCATAATCACCACAGCTATCAAGAATGTCTTCAAACGAAACTTTTCCCTTGCAGTTCTTCTTAACGTACCTGCCTTGATGGAATAATTTGCAGACATTTAATATTTTAGGTTATATACATTCCAGTTTATGAATCCGACTTGTAGATGTCTCTGTCACTTAAACTGACGACATTCAAACAGTTTCACCATGATAATGTTACAGATTTCCTCATAGATGATAGGAAGAACAGAATATGATATACCTAGAGCACAACAATTCATAAGGATAAGATTCAAATGTACTAGATAAATTAAACGCTTCTATATTCTGAATTTTAAGCGTCATCTCACAGTATTTTGACAAGCCAATCGTTTAATGTGCTTTTGTTTGAAAGCTATCCCTGTTTTTTATCATTAACAAGTTATACTACGTACTTTGTTCATTATACTGCTCATCTATTCACTGCCCTATGCACGTACACCTGTGTGTTTATAATATTAATCTGGTCATTTGCAAATAAAATTTGTGTCCGAATTACCTAATATTTATAGCTTGTGGGAACTGCCCACATTCAAGCAAGTGTGACAACGAAAGCGTCATTGCTTGGCAACAACGAGTAAACAACGGTTGCTAGGCAAAAGCGAGTAAACAGCGGTTGCTAGGGAACTTGTAAACACGGTATCTGGCAACAGCAGTATCTATTACGTAACCGTTTTCTATATGTCCGACTCCAGGCTACATAAGAAGATACACCGAGTTACAATGACAGTCTAGTTCTACCGTTCTACGATTCTAGTTCAGTGTTCAAGCAGTTCACTATTGTTGTTATCCATCTGTGTATACTGTGCAGCTGCAATAAATCCTATAGGACAGTTCAACTAGTGGTTGTCTCTTCATACGACATCCCACAAGCTTATTGATTTATCTCTTTCACAAATCGTTTAATTAAAATGTTATTAAAAATATTGTGACATACATTGGTAAACTTTATCAAGGCAACAAATACAGACAACAGTAGAAGAACTGCTGTTTCTATGCAACGGCCGATTAATACTCCCCTTTAAGAGATTAAGAACAGAGAGGAAACTGTGTTTTCCATGTGGTCCGCGCTAAGAAAACATACGGTACAATAGGACGTCTATTGCCATGCAACG
Source organism: Cryptotermes secundus (assembly GCF_002891405.2). Lineage (NCBI taxonomy): Eukaryota > Metazoa > Arthropoda > Insecta > Blattodea > Kalotermitidae > Cryptotermes > Cryptotermes secundus. Next base: position 2,720,573 of record NW_019719358.1, read on the forward strand.
AAGTTGTAAACACGTATTCTTAACACAAAAAAAAAACGATGTTTTCCGTGGGGCCCGTGCAGAGGAGTTAGAAGAAGAATTAAAAGTCGGCCTGTGAAGGCTTAACGTGTGATTGGAAGACTTTATGTTTGCTGTAGTGCAGTGATATCTTAAGTGTGAGAGTTATAGTACCTGTGTTAAAATCCGATGCCAGGAAACGGATAGGGAAAGCTTTGCAGAGGAATAGCTGTTGTTTTGATCTGTGACCTACCAAGGACTAGTTTAGCAGATACAAAGAAGTTTATTCGTGTTATAATTACAGTAATCTTGGTAGTGATAAAATTAACTGTAGTTACGATCTATAAGTGGTCAGTAAAATCAATTACCAATCCGAACCCCGTCTTTAGTCACTGATACACGTGACAGTATTAATATATGTTACTACCATATATTTGAAACGGGTTAGAAAATATTCGTAAAATTGCTAGCAGAAGAATCACCACTGCTGTAAGCCAACTCATTTTTTTCCCTCTCTATGGCTCTACAGTCCCTTGAATCATGGCCGTCTTTTTCAGTTTCTTAATCTTATACATAGTCTATAGGAATCCTCGGATGGGTGATCAACCCGTCTCAAGGCCGCTACCTACACATAGAACAACACAAACACAGAATAAATGAACATAGATATCTGTGCCTCAAGTGGGATTCAAACTCACGATCCCAACGTTCCAGCCAGTGAAGATGGTTCATGCTTTAAGGGGCCCATACATGTAAGAGTCTGGCTCGGCGAGCTTGATTCGGGAGCCGGGCTTGGATTAATTTCACCACAAACGCATGAGCTGATTCCTAACTTTGCGACCCACACACGGACGAGTTTGACTAATTGGAACCCGAGCCGAGTCGGACTCGCGAGCCAGACTCGTACGTGTATGGTCCCCTTTAGACCGCGCGGCCACTGTGATCGGCATGCCACCTCACAGAAAGTTCCTTTAAATCCAACGATAACTAACGCAGAGATGTTACCGGCTTTTGCAGTGTAGTTTGAATTACCCTGTTTCTCTCCCCTGAAACTTCGAGCAAAATTTACCTAATGGTTTCTGTCTTCCATCAACCAGATTTCTGCTCCTACTTTTCCATCTAACTTCAGCTGCTAATTTTCATACGTCGATTACTCTAACTTTCTGTTTCTGAGTAATTTAGCAACTTACGAAGGGAATGTCTACATATAAACGAACTAGAAGTAAAGTTGCTTCGCTAAAGTTTCATTCAAATTTTCGTCAGAAACTGTGAAGTATACAATGACATTGTTTTCCGGGATAAACTCTTTTCGCTTAATACACAATACAGTTATTGCCTAGAAATTCTCAAATGCATGTGAATTGGAATTACACAAAAATGAGGAAAAGTATTCGGTTTGTCTACTTCTGGCCTTCTTACTGGAAAAATAATCAGTATTGCCATTGTTTGTTATTGAATATGTAAAATGTTTCGCTTCATACACAATGAAAAACAGCGCTACAAATTTTCATTACAGAAAACAACGGTACTTTTATACATGTTTCGCTGTAAATCGTATTTTTTTTCTATTTCAAGACACAAAGAAGAGCTGTTAAGTTTCATGGTTATTCTGTTTAATAATATGGAAACTCTCTTGAATATAAGCTGTGCGCCTGAAAGACTAGGCATCCGCTTATACCATTCTGTATGCCGGGTTACCGACATTCACGTCGTCAATTCCAGCGTGCTCAACGAATTTATTGTAAGAAGTACAACCGTTTGCAAGGAAGAGTGGAAATCATGAAACGCTAAACTGTGTAATGCTATGGAGAGAAGTAGGTCAGGAAACGCATAACCTACACGCAATGTGGATCGAGGTTGAGTCGTATTGAGCACATTCCGGGCTCAAGCATCGGGATTGAAATCAGTTATATAAAAACTGAATTTGTTCTAGTTCTCTTCAATCTTTTCAGATAAATTCTGGAACATCAGCACACGATAGGCCAAGATGACATCATTGCTCATCCTTTCCAATGCATTACTAATTACTTATGCTACCAACAGTCTAAGCTACTGAAGCCATAAAGAAATAAAATAAGTAATTTGGATCTAACGAGATGGAGTGATCGCATTTTCGAGCTGTGAGCTCAACGAAACATTCCTAATCTAAAACGTAAGCAAATCATTACTTCCATATAGTAGAAGATGACAGATATTTTATGAAAATAAACTTAATATTTTAAAACAAAGTGTAAAGGAACTTGTGGAGATCCTGCCTGTCCGAATGGCAGAAATGCTGTAAATGAGAGACCGCGATCTTGATCATAAAACACCTAAGAAGACAAATGTGTCATATATACTTTGATGTAGAGTTTATTTTGTATAATTCGTCATAATACGCTCAAAACTTTAAAACAGAAAAAGAAAGAACCCCAGCCATAAATTTACACGTCCCAATAATTTCTTATTTTAAGATATAGTGTACATGCTGTGGTGCAATTACATTTAGAGCTTCTATGGGTTAGGTCAATAAAGCCTGGCACAATGTTTCATTCATTCGCACGGCAGTGAAAGTGTACCTGAATGTTGTCAGAGGCAGACAAAAGTAAGTTATTTACAAGTACGCGTCAGCACCTGTTGACACTGTTCCCCGGTGAATTTCTCGCCTCTGATCTGGTGAGATTATGAAATAATGATCAGCAGCTTTCGCTTGTTGTATGTTTAAATAACCGAGGCCGCCACATGCCGTAGTTCTTTTTTTTTTCCTTGGCACTACATCCCCAGTGGGCCTAGGCCTACCTCCATGAACTTCTCCGTTCACTTCGGTTTTTCTAGATCTTACACATTCAGTAGGACTCCTTGGGCGGGTGATCAGCTCGTCGCAAGTTCTCTACCTGTACACAAACACAGAAGAACTCACACACACAAACTGAACATCCATGCCTTGAGTGGGATACGAACCCACGATCCCGGTTTCCAAGCGAGCGAAGACAGTACATGCCTCAAACCGCTTGGCTACCGTGACGGCGCCATATTTACACGAACTACAATTCCAAGAATACTTATTGCCATTCTCAACCCTTCACATTTCATGGATATAAAATTACAAATGCCCCCTTGGGCAACTCTTTGCTTCTGTTGCGCCCAAAACATCATTTCGTTCGCTATTATACCGCCTCAGGAGTCGAACCTAAATCCGCCAAGTTCATTCTAAGATCCTTTCATCAGCAACCAGGTCATAATTATCGACAGATACAACCCTGTGTTTATTAATTCGACCGGAAGTGACTCGTTCTTTGTAAGAGATCTCTCTGGAGGGGATATTTCAGAGAGGGTAACAAAACTCAAACTCAAACACACCTAGAGATATCAGAACGAAACTTGTTTTCGTCCACACAAAGACTGAACATGAGAGGTTGCAATTCCATGTTACCAAAGTAACTTTCTACATTTAAGACGGGGACAGTAGGTGCCTCCGAAACGTTGGTACCTATCCATCTCGATGTCACATTGCAAGATATCATATTCTTGACGTAACGTAGGACTGTAGGACTGCATAATGAAGGTTCGAAACTGGAACGATGACCTAACAGCGCGTGTAACGTATTCAGTGTTAGGCATTAACTCCACCATCAACACGTTACTGTTGTTTCAAGGCCTCGGTTATGGGACAGACATTCGCGTAGCTATACGCATCTTTACAGTTTCCCCTTACTAATCTCGGTGCTGAACGGTGCAATGTTCAGGATACAAATACTAATGAGGCAATTACAATCATACAACCTACGCTTTCCATATTCAATACGCAGACCATATAAAACACTAAAGATGTTTCCGCTATCGCAAGTAATTTGCAAATAATAATAATGTTGTGTAAGATTTGAGGCTTTCACGGCGGTGACTATGAAGAAAGCAGTCTTTTGGGATTTGGCACCGTGTATATGTGGTGTTAACCCCCACCGGGATATGACGCCAGATCCAGAAGGCCACACAGGCCATGACCAACCAACGTAACCCCACCCCCCTCAGCTTATGGGTTAGTGCCCAGCCTTTAACCTTGCCTTTCTCTCCCCCAACACAAAAACCATGCTTGTCCCAGCTCCTCCCCCCTCCCGAACTACTGTTTTCACTTGTATACTTGCCCTTCCCCCCTTCCTTCTCTGCTCAAACATAGCTGTGTGTATTTCCAACACCACTCTGCTTTTACCGGTTCTCACGGTCTCTTCGCTTGCAGATTTCTTATATTTTTTCTTCTACCCTGAAGATGGAGGCGATACGTTCCACCGAAACGTCGGTTAACACCACATATACACGGTGCCAAATCCGAAAAGACTGCTTTCTTCAATAATAATGCTGTTTCGTGGATCATCATGTAACTACTTTCATCCCCCAAAATAATTTACGTTTAGCGCTTTATACGAGTATACAGGCTTACGCACAGCGAAATTCTGGTATCTGTTGATTTAATACCTCATTCTTTGTATCCAGAACTATTTATTTCAAATATCACAAAATACATCTTTACTACTTTTTCAATTTAGAAAACAAAATTTTATGTCAGTGGGATACAGTTTTGAAGTGTGTCGGTTAATACCTTCATTGTATCTAGAAATTTGTAATTCTTCCCCACGTCAGTAGGTACAGCCAGTTTTACGTTGTCGATTACAGTGGCCGCGGCGGTTAAGCCATGAACACTATTCGCCCTCTCGAACACTATGATTGTTGGTTCGAATCCCACTCGAGACAGGAACGTCTGTGTGTCTTTATTGTGTTTATGTTGTTCCTTGTGCCAGTAGCGGCCTTGCGACGGGCTGATCCCCCGTCCAAGCAGTCTTACCGCCTGTGTATAGATTAAGAAACTGAAAAATCTCTCAAGGTACACAAGAACTATAGAGCCATATATTGATAGCTTAACAGTACGACTGCCTGGGGACCTGAAAGGTGATGTTACAATCAAACTATGTTGCCCATGTATTCTGTTTAACACCCATCACGGCAAAACATGAAGTGTAAACACTACAATAAATTATTACGCAGGATGTATTTATTCACGTACAGTACATAATTAAAAGATATTTGTACGATGTCTGAGAATTTCAAGTGACGTACCATTCATCTTCATGGGTTTTATTATTTTCTGCACACTTTGTATTCATATTCTATAGAGCACGTTGGTACTGTAGAGAACACTTGTACAACACATACAATAATTAATACGTGCAACTTTATATTACACACTTTAGATGAAATGCAGCAAATATTACATAGAATGCCTGAGAATTATACAGAACGCCTGAATTTGAGACTTCGCTCTAACATATGTGATATTTAAAACTAAACGGTTACATTCCCCTTGCAAAATATTAATTAAAAGCATGTATAGTACAGGCTTCAGCCAAATACTGGTAATTGCAAAATAATGAAAAAATAATTACAAATTACGTGTTTCGGCGACTACAATTCATAATCAGCCTTCCACACTTCAAATGTGGGAAGTACTTCCTGAAAACACGATAAATACAATATTGTCACGTGTATTAGTGAATAAAGACGGGGTTCGGATAGGTAATTGGATTTATTAACCACCTACACATAATTATTGCACTATTGCTAATCTGCAATCACTCCACACGAATCTTCTCAGGCTATTTTCCTCAGTATTCACTGTCCGTTTCCTGGCAAGGAGTTATAACATAGGAACTATAAATTACACTTTCACTAAATTACACAATCCCAGTAACGGTCAGTTTTCCATTCCCGTATTATCTTACATCATTTCAGCACGGACCACGCACAGAAAACAGAGCCACTCTATTGTTGCATGGTGCAGTGAAAACAGAAAGCATGTGTCATGTGGCAGACTGCAAGTTCACTGGGGGTGGGTGTGGCTTGGACGACACAGAAAATAGTCTCCCTTATTGTTGCGTGTTGGGCCGTGTTTAGAAAGCTCTTGCCTGGCAAAACACGTTCATCAAATCAGTTGCAATATGAATGACAGTAACAAATACAATGAGTGTTACTGTAAAGGTAAAGCTATCCCTGCAACAGACCGCTGAAGACCACAGGGTTGTGAAACGTCGAGGCTCCCACATTTTCTAGATAATCGGTTCACAGATGGTGGTGAGGATGTCAGCCTTACTCGCCGGCCGCCCTTTACCTACAGGAAGATTCCTGGTATTCATTTCTGTTGGAAGTTGAATTGAGCCCAGAACCATTGTGCAGCTGGAAGGATTAGGTCAATTGAAAAATCTAATGACCTAATCTGGAACTGAAGTCGCAAAATTGTAAATATTGTGGCAGGTGCGGGAAATTTTCTTCGAGAGCGCCCCTGAGATATGAGTGTTTTTTTATTGCTAATGGGGTGTGGCTAAGACCTTGTACTGCGGCCACTTCTGGCATATTGTACCAGCAACAGATGATAGGTGAGGGTGATTGTGGAGCAATTGGTGGAATGAAGATTGACAGGGGAACCGAAGTACTCGGAGAAAACCTGCCCCAGCGCCACTTTGTCCACCACAAGTCCCACTTGACCAGACCCGGGATCGAACGCGGGCCCGCGCGATGGGAAGCCAGCGACTAACCGCTTGAGCTATAGCGCGGCCCCGACATATGAGTGTTAGATTGGATTGTATACCATNCAAACTTACACTCTTAACTCCGGGGCGCCTCCCAGTAATTGTCCATAAAAATTCCCCGCACCTGATCCAAAATTTGCGCTCTTCATGACTATCCATGTACCGTATCTGTTAGTGTCCTCTGTACGTACTAGTACGTTTCAATTGTTTGCAAAAGGAGTACGTATGGAGCTTCCTCTCAACGTCTGAAATACTGAGGTGGTTTGGATGATGGCGAATTAAAATTTTAATTACCTTTGTTTTGCAATAAAATTCGTTTTTAACGTCCATTACTTACCGTCCGTCACTATTAAAACACTTGTTTATTCCAGTAAAGACGACACCACACGCTGTGGAGGAAACACGCCAACAAGGAGCATATAGAAGTCATAACTGAAAAGTAGGCTACGAACGTGAGGGGCAAGCTGCCGAAACAAAACACCCTGGACAGACATACATTTATGAAAATGGACGACACCCCGTGTGAGGTGAAATCATATGCACCAAAATAACGTGGGTATAATAGAAACTTTAAAGGATTTTATCTGGTTTTACCTTGAAAAGAGGACTACAGCCTGTGATTTTAACACGGAATAAGAGGGTGTAGCAGTTTTAACATAATTTAATAAAATATTTGCAACATATCAAGACACGTGAATATGGCCGTTTGGGGCCGAAACATGTATTGTCAAAGTGTATAATGTTAAACTAAAATTAAAATTAAGTAGTGAATAATAAAATGTTGCAATAGTGACGGACGGTAAATAATGGACGTTAAATTGAACAATTGCAACGAGATGCTGAAATACAGAAAAATAAAATTTGTATTTAACTAAAAACCGGGAGCCGAGATAGCGTAATCGGTATAGCGACTAGCTACGGGTGGACGACCGAGGGGTTTGAGTTCCAGTCTCGGTAGCGTCAATAATTTTCTCTTCTCTGCGTCGTCCAGACCGGCTATGGGGTCCACCCAACCTCCTATCCAACGCGTACCGGGTGCTCTTTCCTTGGGGTAAAGCGGCCGGAGCTTGATGCAGACCGCTCACCTCCAACTAGTGTCGAGGTCAAGAAAATGTGGATCTATAAATCCATTTCCCCATACGCCTTCCAGATATAGTGTTTAATTCGTTAAGCTCAAGGGAAATTTTACCCTTTACCTTGTAATTTATTTCACTGAAAAGCATACTATTTGAAACACAGCTGATGATGCTTAATATACGTACTTCGGAGACAGAATGGTTGATCCCTCATTACATATATACATATATCGAAAATATATTTCTGCTATCATTATTCACATTTCTATGATACTAAGTAAGGTATGCGGTTTTCACGGCGGTGACTATGAAGAATGCCGTCTTCTGGGATGTGGCAGTCTGCGGCCACCTGCTCATGCTGGTTCCTCTCCAGCGGATTATTTATTTTTCCACCCTGAATATGGAGGCGATACGTTCCACCGAAACGTCGCTTTATGCAATACCTACACAGCGCCACATCCCAGAAGACGGCAAACTGTCTGCTTTTACCGGTTCTCATGGTCTCTTCGCTTGCAGCTTTCTTATATTTTTTCTTCTACCCTGAAGATGGAGGCGATACGTGCCACCGAAACGTCGGTTTATGCAATACCTACACAGCGCCACATCCCAGAAGACGGCATTCTTCATAGTCACCACAGTCTGCTTTTACCGGTTCTCATGGTCTCTTCGCTTGCAGCTTTCTTATATTTTTTCTTCTACCCTGAAGATGGAGGCGATACGTGCCACCGAAACGTCGGTTTATGCAATACCTACACAGCGCCACATCCCAGAAGACGGCATTCTTCATAGTCACCACAGTCTGCTTTTACCGGTTCTCATGGTCTCTTCGCTTGCAGCTTTCTTATATTTTTTTTCTACCCTGAATATGGAGGCGATACGTTCCACCGAAACGTCGCTTTATGCAATACGTACACAGCGCCACATCCCAGAAGACGGCAAACTTCTGTCATACTGTCTGGGTCTTAAAGACCATACAGGGCACATCTCGTCCCCTGGTAGGTTGATTCATCGTTGCTTATTATCTATAATACATGAACTTGCTCACTGACTCCGTTCTCAGATTTCCTTTGTAAAGAGCATACGGATCCTTCGTAGGATCAAAGGAGCTGCGTTATGCATTACGCTTCCTGGATATAACGCACCTTCCCGCTGTGGAAACAATACCGCCACCTATTTTCCTCGCCTACCCCTTCTTCCGGCAGATGAAAGCGGCATCGCCTACATATTGCCGACTCCAACGGTACACTTTGTGCTGGATTAACCGATTCGATTTTATGTGAATGTATCTCGCTTATTTGGCAATTTATTGTCGGTTGATTAATCGTTAAATCGCTCTACTAATTACGTACAGCTGCTACTTTTCCATAAATTAAGTGTTAAAATTGCACGAACAAAATATAATTAATTCTGGGAGGCTAAATAAAAATGAACCGACTCTGCTTCTTGTCTGTGGCACAGTACCGAGCCTAATGGGAAATTGTCACAGTTCGTTTATCTTTCGCTTGATATATCGTCCTCAATTGTCTCATGATTCGATAAACTTTAGTATTGAGAGTCTATTCCGCTGTATGATTAATTTAATTCTAATCGCGCCTTACATACATAATCGCTACTTTACATGCAATTAAAAATTTATCAATTTTCTAAAATATTCGTAACATAATAATATTGTCACATATGAGGGGTTTGCGTGACGAATATTAACCGGTTCTATTTTGGTTTACTGGATTTATTGACATTTCTTTACAATTAGAGTCAATTATAACAGCTCACTTACTGGACTACGAGTGTCTTCTCTCCTGCTGTGACTGATTTGGTTCTGATTTACCAGTCGACCACTTCCTCAGCTTCCGTTGTCCACTGGTTAACACTCCACAGCTGAACAATGAACTCTCTTATAAATGCCGAGTGCAAAAGAATCTCTCACGAATGAACTCTCCTTAACTGAACTAACTTCCAAGCGAAACGAATATAGATCACACAGTTTGCGTGTTACTCTGTTTTATCCGTTGCCACGGGAATGTGTTTCGTAAGCCGTTGGCTAACAATGTACTTTCGCGTCTGTTCCTTGGAGTGGGAACGTGTGTTACTGAACCGTTGCTTACCAATGGTCATATTCGTCATAATATGTATGGAGCAGGTTAGAAATCTTGTTATGAATTGAAACCCTGTTTGTAAGACATTTCCTTGAACAAACGAATATTTAACGCAATAGGGGAAATATTTATGTGTAAAAAGTGTGGATTTAAAACATATATAACAATAGATTTGAGTCTGTAATGGACACATATCACTAATGATGTGCAACAAATGAACACCACGCGCAAATACAGTGCTCGTCAGTGTTGAACAGTGTATTACCAGATATTTCGACTTCAATGGACCATTATCATTGAATAAAATAAAAGGGAAAACTTCGGGAGCGAATGTATGAAAACGACTTCACAATTTCGCGTTACTGGAAGTTGTTAGTGAAAGACATTTCAGTTCAGCAAATTTGGTCACGAATAAACTCTAAGAGCATTAACGTTATTCGTCGAGTTCCTCTTTCATAAATTGTTATGTCCTAACATGGCTGCAGTAAATGAACGAAAAGATGTTGATACAATCGTACATTTCAAATGAGGTTGTGTGACAATTATCCTTTAATTGCAACAAAGGAGCTGCTGTTTGCAGCGTTTGTATGAAAATAAAGAATATCTCTTTCAAACAATGCGTTAATGGCACAGTGAAACAAAAATTCCATCACAATCGCGTACAATAGAGAGGCAGTCAAAAAGGGATACGGTAACTCATCTTCAAAACCGTCATGCTCAACAGCAGAGTGTATTCAAGTGTTTAAATATACAGACACTGTAGTTCGTGCGGGCCGCATGCCTTCTGAAATGTCAGCAAAAGATACGAAAATATTTTGTGGCAGCAACATAGTAAAATACTACTCAGAGGAAATTGCGTATGTTGCATTTCTTGTCAAGAACCACATCTTTCTAAAATTCGTTTATCTAAGTTCACACCTTGTTGAAGAATTAACGATCCCTCAAACGACACCGAAGAACGCATAAAAATGGAGACCGCTCTTTATCAACAGTCTTCTACAGCAATATTTGTCCAAAGCAGAAAATGTTCAAATAAGTATTGACTTATAAGCCCCGTATGAAATGTCAATCAGGCAAAGTGTCACTGAAGAAACTGGGAAATTTGGTACCGATTGTATCATTTAAATTACTCCTACATTAACTTTCTAATACATGGGGAGGGGTAGGAATAAGTCCGCTTGGTAAGTGGGCGACAGTTTGCCATACAGCAAAAGCCCCAGATAACGGATCAGCATGGAGCAGTCGGTGGAGTGAGAATTGGTGGGGGAAACCGAAGTACCCTAAGAAAACCTGCCCCAGTGTCACGTTTTCCACGTAAAATCCCATATAACCTAACCTAGGATGAAACCTGGGCCGCATCGGAGGAAGCTTGTGACTAACCGCCTGAGATACGGAGCGACCTTACCGTAACTACACGTGAGACAGATTCAAATGTCTCTCAAAGAGCCTAACGTGTCAACAGAGCTACTTTGTTAATTTTGCTTTTCATTTTTCATGGCGGAATACGGCATAACTGATTAGCTTTATAATTATGTTAAACTTTCATTCGAAATTCATAACGTCACTGAAGCACGTGCTAATAGAGGGAACAAAATATGTCATAAATTTGCATGGTATTGAAATCAGAGAACTGACGGGTGAAAATGACGAAGCGAGATATCAAATGAAATCTACGTGACAGACACTCTTATGCAAAGGTTCCCTATTGAAGGGAAATACAATCTCACTTCTAATATTACACAAAAATATTGTTTTTGCAAAATTCCGGAACAAGACATTGCAATTTCAATTTATGCATTTAAGACTCACAAGAACACAATATGGATCCATATTTAAATTAGATGCAATTCAGAAACTAAGACTAGTATTACTGTACGCCTGTTGATGGCCCAATTTAAGGGCCGAAACATGTAGCGTCAACAGCAAAACAAAACAAATGTTGATACAATTGTGTCTATTTTGTTTTTCAGAAATACAGNTGAAGAAGAGAAAAACCATGAAGAAATCAACATACGATGATCTCGACAAAGCGATGCTGACCTGGTTTAATCAACTAAGGGCACAGGGAACAACAATAACAGGACCAGTTTGTGCTAAACAAGCTAAATATTTTTTCGAAGCACTTGAACTAGAAGGGAGTTTTGACGCTTCTTCCGGTTGGCTAACACGTTTCAAGCAGCGTCATGGAATACGAGAAATCAGTATTCAAGGTGAGAAATTGTCAGGGGACTTGTCAGCATCAGATCAATTTTGCACCAATTTTGATAGTTTTGTGAAAAGTGAAAATCTGCTGCCAGAACAAATCTATAATGCCGATGAAACGGGTCTTTATTGGAAATGCTTGCCAACCAGAACATTGGCATTTCAAAATGAAAGACAGGCTCCAGGTCACAAATCCAGTAAGGAGAGATTGACAGTCTTGTGCTGTTCTAATGCATCAGGAACACACAAACTAATACCAGTAGTTATCGGCAAAGCGAAAAGACCACGCTCTTTTAAAGGAACAGTAGCTTCAAGTCTGCCTATCCATTATTTTAACCAGAAAGTAGCTTGGATGAATAGAGCGATATTTAAAGAATGGTTTGATTTTAAATTCGTGCCTCAAGTTCGTGACCATCTAAAATCCCAAGGCCTACCTGAGAAAGCTGTGCTCCTCATTGACAATGCGCCCTCACATCCTAACGAAAGTCTCCTGAGGTCAGATGATGGAAATATTTTTGTGAAATATTTTCCCGCTAATGTTACCGCACTTATCCAACCAATGGATCAAGGAGTTATCTCAAGTATGAAGAGAATCTACAGATCAAATTTGCTACAAAAGTACATCGATGAAGGCAATGATCTGACGTGTTTCTGGAAGTCCTTTTCAGTATTAGATGCCATATACGAGATTTCAACAGCGTGGGATACAGTAAAGCCATCTGTATTGAAAAATTCATGGAAGAAACTGATGCCTTTCATCACTAATGAAGATGACGAAATCCATGGATTCACTGGATTCAGTGAAAATGAGATAGCCATAAAATTGACAAAAGTGGCTAACCAAGTTCATGGTGGTGAAGAAGTCAACGAGGAAAATATAAGAGAGTGGTTTAACTGTGACTCGTGTGAACCGGGCTTCGAAATGTTAAGCAGTGACGAAATCGTAACTTCAATGGGGGTGCAGCCAGAAGAGCGGGAAGAAAGTGAGAATGAGGAAGAGGTGGACAGTGTTGCCAGTAAGAAAGTATCACATGGTGCTGCGCTTAATCATTTGGAATCCTTACTAGACTATCTTGAGAGTGAAGAGGACAGTTTATTAAGTGACAAGCTAATATTACGTAGGCTTCGTACGGATATCCGTAAAAAGGAAAATGCCGCGAAAAAGCAAAAGACAGTATTAAATTATTTTAAGTGTTAAGTGTGACCGTAAAAAGTGCTGGATGTTGTTGAACAGTGATTGAAATAACTAATTCATACTGAGTGTAATGTAAAGAAAGTATTAAATAGGCCATGAGATGACATAGAAATGAGGATGAATAAATTTAAATACAGGTAGGTCTATAGTATTATGAAGGTATTAAAAGGTAAAAGGTAAAGTTGTTCCTCTGCTCAACGAATTAAGCCCTACGCCATTAAGGCGTGTGGGGGAGTGGATGTATAGATCCAAATTTTCTTGACCTCGGCACTAGTTGGAGGTGAGTGGTCAGCTTCACGCCCCGGCCGCTTTACCCCCGGGGAAAGAGCCCCCGGTACCCATTGGATAGGAGGTTGGATGGACCCCAGAGCCGGTCTGGACGATTTGGAGAAGTTAAAATTCTTGACCCTACCGGGACTCGAACTCCGACCCTTCACAGTCGTCCAGCCCGTATAATAAAATTTGGCTTAACCGGGTTTTCGATTAACCGTGACTTCCATCCCCACCATTAGCCCGGATAATCGAGAGTTGACTGTATTGTTATGTAGACTGCCCCATTTTACACATTATATATCCTACATTGCAACATCCAGTTTGTTCGAAGTAATTTCCGCATTTTCTTTCGCGTATAAATTTACAATTTTGTCAAGAGAAATATAACATACACGTGAGGGCGGCTATATGAAACATCTTACACTTACAAATATGTACGTACGGCAGTCAAAATAGTTCCCGGAATTCCCCTACAGACGAAGAACGAGTGGTAAGATAGCGCACACGCTGTTGTGGTGGGGAGCTCAGCATGTCTGCTCGCAGGCGCAACAGGTCTGGAGAGGTTTCAGTGTGCAATGTCGTTACTGTTCCGGTTGAATTAGACGTGAGTGTTGGCCATACGGCGCAATGAGGCAGTTCGAACAGCATGCAAACATCAAGTTCATGTGCAAATGGGAAAAATCTGCTTCAGAGATGCAATCGGCCCTGCAGCAAATTTATGGTGATAGTGCACTAAAGAAATCCGCAGTTTACGATTGGTTTTCCCGGTTTAAGAATTGGCAGGAGACGTTAGAGGATGACCAGCGCAGCGGGAGACCTTCGACATCCAGAACCGAAGAAATGATTGGAAAAGTGCGACAGCTGATTCGTTGTGATCGAAGAATGACCATCGCGGAGTTGGAGCAAGAAGTTGGTGTCTCTCACGGATCCATTCACGCCATTTTGTTCGATGATTTGAGGATGAGACGCGTCAGTGCAAAGTTTGTTTCGAGGCAGCTGACCACGGATCATATGGAATGTCGCATGATGTCCCTGGCGATCTGTTTGACAAACGTACTCAGGACCCCACGTTTCGCAAAAAGATCGTCACTGGTGATGAGTCATTGGTTTTCGCCTACGACGCGGAGACGAAGATGCAGTCATCGGAGTGGCACACAGCATCGTCTCCCCGACCATCGTCAGATCCAAAGACGAAGTGATGCTCATTGCATTTTTTGACATCAACGGTTTGGTGCACCATGAGTTCGTACCGACTGGACAGACTGTTACTGGCCATTTCTACGTGCACGTTTTGCAGAGGTTGCGCTATGTGGTTCGGAGGAAGCGGAGCGACAAATGGCAGGGACAGTGGTTTCTGCATCACGATAACGAACCGAGCCACACAGCGCTTGTTGTGCAACAATTCCTCGCCGAGAAAAACATTTCTGTCATCACTCAACCGCCGTACTCTCCGGATCTCGCTCCGAGTGACTTTTGGCTGTTTCCTGCTCTGAAAATGGGCCTCAGAGGGACACATTTCGCAACTATGGAGGACACCAAATCGAATGCGACGGCTGAGCTCCGGAAGATTCCAAAAGAAGCCTTCCACCGCTGCTTCCAACAATGGCAGGATCGATGGAGCATGTGTCTGCGCGCGCAAGGTTCCTACTTTGAAAGTGATTACGTAAGCGTTGCCGTATGTCCTACCATTAGAGTGCTATACCACTATTCAGGGGACGTTTCGACTGCCCCCCGTATATATCCGAAACGTAAGCGTTAACTTTATTTCAGACTTCATTAATTGTAATATCTTAGAGGCCGTGCCATAGCTCAAGCAGTTAGGCGGCGGTCCGGCTACTATCCCAGATGATGTCATGTAGGATTTGTGGTGAAGCGGGTGGCTTTTGGGTGACTTTTATTCCAGTACTTCGGTCTCCCATCCCAATTCTCATTCCACCAATTGCTTCACACACACTGATCATCCTATGGACCAACTATATATGAGTATAGACTCGATACTGACAACGTCGTTAAACAAATAAAAAAGATATCGTAGAGGGCGATCTAACATAGTTCATAAAAGGTATAGAGCCCGTCCTTACACGCACGCACCCACACACACTCATTTGCTAGAGGAAAACAAATCTTTACATAGAATCTTAAGTTCTCAGAGCTGTGGTTATGAAGAGTTCTGTCTTCTTGAGTATAATTCCATGTAGTCCGTTGAAAGTCAACCGACGTTTCGAAGGAACATGTCGCTTCTGTGTCCAGGATCGAAGAATAAGCCAAGCAAGAAACCAACGTGAACCAGAAATACCTAGGCATGTGGTGTTTTTAAATCCTTGTTAGCAAATTACTCGTAGTAGCAGAACTGAGCCATGAGAGCAGGTCAGCAAGGGACAGTCGAGATCACAGAGGTGGAAAATGGTTTCTGTGTTTCGATGAGACATATGACGGGTGTTCCTCCACCCTGCAACAGCAACAACCAAGTAGACAGAGGTCCGTGCGCTCGACGCCGTCCTCCCCCCCCCCCTTCTAAGGTCATTAAACATACTCAGAGTGATTTCCTTCCATGAAAATATTTAACATAATATGTTTATCAGATTCAGTCTGGAGGGCCAGAATACGCGTTCAACTACGGGCCTGAAGAAACGCTGCTATTTTGCATCCTGCAGAGGATCCACTTGTCTAAAAACTGAGATTAAATAATTCTTGAGAATTATTGTAACGCATTTGTTTTTGTCCACATCTGCATACTCCGATTCATAGCCCTAGGGCATCTCTTGGAATTATTAAAAACTTCCTTTCTGAACTCTTTCAGGAGCCCTTAAGTATCAGTCTCATATCTTTTTGTACAACCTGTACACAGCGACTCTGCAAGCCGTATTATAACTTGCGAAATACGAACTGTAAATTACCCAGAGCGTGTTAATATATATTCATCCTTATGTTGCTTATAGAATTTCTCGAAATAGATATATCAGTTTTGGTTAGTCGAGTCTCGAGTAATGGCTGTATTTCTCGTTTCCCCTTCAAGCCAAGATATGGTGGTGATAAATCACTTTGGGGATTCATGCATGTTTCCAAGCACTATAGACCAGGAAAGTGACATTTGCTGTTGGTCTTCCGCGCTTCGAACAGCCGCTGGCAGGAGCTCGTAATGAGATTGGTGCACGTTTGAGTAGGAAGCGAAGTGGAAGTATATATGTATATATGAATACTAGTAAGGACCAAAGCAGTGGCTGTGGTAGTGGGTTGCTTCTGCAGGCAGGCGGGCATTGTATGTGGGAGAAGCAACGGAGTATGATCAACCTGCAACGGCTTCAGACGCCCTTCAAGATTTATGCATCCTTTCTCTAATCTCACTTCCAACGCTATTCTACCCTTCCCATCATCCTGTGCACAGTACTGGGCCTATGTACACACTGAGATCAGAAAGTCTGGGAGAAACTGCTAGGGACACATGATTGGCAAAATGAAATAAGTTAGGTACCCAGAGAGGCTATGCACATTGCTCCAGGAAAAACCCAAATAAAAATATAATTTGACGGGATTCTGAGGGGCGTTTGGCAAGAGTCGACTGCCTTTCTAACTGTTAAAAATGTCATCGTAAAGATCATGCTTGTGTAAAAATTGACATATATTATGAAGCATAAAATATTTGAATCTTAAATAAAAGGATTTGTTTTCCTGTTCAATTAATTTCCTTTTAGGATTATTTATTTTAAAAAATTAACAATATATCAATCTTTATTTCGAATAAAATACGATTTTGGACTTCTGCAGGAAGACGTCTCCGGTAGTCAACTTGTAACAGATCCACAAATGAAATGCTGAGGTTTAATGGCTTAATGCTTGTGCACAGGAGCAATGTTTTTTTTTTTTTAAATTCAAAGGCATTAAAATTGTATTATTTACTGCCTACTGTAGGTTGCTGTAAATGATTGATATTTAGTATGGAACACAAGAGATTCGAAAATATCTAGGGAATAAGAAGAATTCAGCAGGAAATAAAACTCCTTTAATTTCATAAATGTATGACAGCATCAACAGTGCGTAAAGATACTAGGGTTTTGACGAGATCTACCCAAAACTTGAGAAGGAGCAACAGAAACCGGCTGCTACCTCATAAGTACAGATACACAAAAGATAATTGGACAGATTCAATTTTTTTTTCACTGGCTCTACAGCCCCTTGGACCCTGGCCTCTGATTTTCAGTTTCATGATCATTTCACAGACGGTAGCACGCATTGGACGAGTGATCAGCTCGTCGCGAGTCCTCTACCTAAACATAGGACAACACAAACACAGAATAAACACATGCACATACCAAACATCCTTGTCCTGAGTGGGATTCGAACCCACGATCCCGGCTTCCGAGCGAGCGAAAACAGTAAATGCCCTAGACCGCTCGACTACCGTGACCGGCCACATTCAATATAATAAATATGAAATGAAGAGAATATACCAAAACAATCTTTAAAAATTACGTAGGAAGAACAGCTTTCCCGAGCCCCACGGTAACTGTGAATATCATCATAAGAATGGGAAAACCACGGACGGCAATGAATTTATTTTAAAGCCCTAAATATATGTATGGCCATGTATGTACGTCTCTACATCTAAATACAAATTTATTTAATTATTACTTAAGCACGATTTTCGTCAAGACAGTGAATTACAGCGCGATAAACTGACCAATCACAAGCAGAGATCGACCAGAGAGAGATATATTTTTAACTACTTCTTAATCTAGGGGACATTTCAGAAGTACAATTTTAAATTCAGCACTTCTAAAAGTGATCAGTAGACTTTTAAATTTCAAACTTCAGATAATTAAATTTGTGTTTCACTATATTCATAAAGTGACACAGATATCTATGAACGTGACTCAGTCGCGTAGGATTTGAGATTCTCACAACCGTGGCTGTAGGAGTTTCATGTTCATAGTTCCACGCGACACGTTAACATATGACAGAATATATACTCGTACGTATATAAGTATGTGACGAATGGGGGGGGGAGCCTTGTGAACACGGTACGGAACCTTCGGGTTCTGTAAAATATTGGTTAATTCTTGGGTAGCTGAGCGACTGGCGGCTTCTCAAGAAGGGCTCAGCTCCATGGTACAAGTTAGTAAGAGAGTTTAGTTATGTGTGCATAAATTTATATGCAATTATGAATCTGTTATAAATAATAGCACCTTCAAGAAAATTATTTTCGACCTCGGGGCCTTGAAGTCTTCTACCACTCGAACACTGGAGTCACGGGTTACAGTCGCACTCGGCGGCAGGGGATCTCTCTGTCTGCGCTTTCCGGTGTACACAGAGGTCTTGCGATGGGCCGATATCCTGTACGAAGAACCCTGCCAGCTGTCTGTACGCTTCATAATTTCATATATTAATTCTGAGCCGGAACAGATCAAAGAGACTAATCCTCAGAGATTAAATAAGACAAAAAAAGGATCATTCTTTGCGCACAATTGCAAGGCTTAGTAGGATTCTTCATCACAGCAAAACCACATACTGTTCTGTAGCTTTAATAACCGCAGATAAGATTTGTTTATCATTTTGCCTATTGGTCTTTCACTTCGCTGAAACATTTCTTCTGTCATTATATTCCGTAAAACATCTAATGTATAGTATAATGCTCTTCATCAAAATTCCAACGTCCGACGAAACTGACCTCGCCTTCTTTCTTAATATAGGGCAGAAGTTGATGCTTTACTTTCCCTCAAAATTAGGTTCAGGCTGTCAGATTTAATAGCATATTTCTATGCTTCTTTATTTGTAATAACTGACTAATTATCAAGAGGCCTGAAAATGTTTTTGAGTTAAAAGCCACGTTATATTAATTCAGAGCTGCTTGTAAAATGTTACAAAAAATCGATGAATAATTTAAGTTTAATATGTACGGGCATATAATATATTTACTATCTCTGCAACAGAATGTTTCGTATGAAACTATATCAGTCTTCAAACCTTCTATGTCATAAGGCTACACTTCATTTTCTACACTACGATGTTTTTCTTTTGGCAAGCATGCCGTACTATACATATTTGAACGCTTGCGAAGAACACAAATCACAGTTTAGGATTGCTGCTGCGAAGTAAGTTTCGTTTCTCTCTCTCTCTTCCTGTTGCTCCCACTTTGGAGCAGGGGGCGTCCATTAAACGCTTTGTTTCACTTCAGTTCCTTAACCCTGAGACAGTCGGTAACACTACTTTTTGCGGGGAATGAGCCGGTCACAAGACCGCTACCTACACAAACACAGAATAAACACACACAAACATACGTGTCCTGAGTGGGATTCGAATCCTACTCAGGGCATGGATGTTATTGCGACGAGCTGATCACCCGCCCAAGGAGTCCTACCGAATGTCTAAGATATAGTAAACTGAAGTGAAACCGAGAATTTCAGGGAGGTAGGCCAAAGCCCAAATTGTGGCTGTAGCGTCAAAGGAAAAAAAAAAAACTTCACTTATAATCATTATGGAAACGTTAGCAGACGACACACAGCTTTTGCTAATCTCTTAATCATTTGGACCGAAGAGAGATGAAGTGATAGGAGGTTGGAGAAACACTGCATAATGAGCTTTATAACTTGTACTCTTCTCGAAGTATATAATTAGAATGATGAAGACAAGAAAGATGAGGTGGGCAGGGCATTTAGCACGAATGGGGGTGAGGAGGAATGCATATCGGATATTGGTGGGAAAGCCAGAAGGAAAGAGACCATTAGGAAGAACAGGTCGTAGGTGTGTGGACAATATTAAAATTGAGCTTAGTGAGAAAGAATGGGATGATATGAATTGATCTGGCTCAGGATGGAGATCAGTGGAGGGCTCTTGTAAACAATGTAATGAACCTTCGAGTTCCATAAAATGATGGGAAGTTCTTCAATAGCTGTACAATTGGCGGCTTCTCAAGAAGGGCTCAGCTCCGTGAGTGAGTGAGTGAGTGAGTAATCATTTGACAAATTTTAACAAAAATGTAGCAATTGTCTTAGCTTCACTCCAGAGTCGACTTCATATTTCTGTTACAAATAACTTTGAAACAGTCGTCAAATTCACTCGGAATTCCAATCTTTGGAAAACGTTTAGAAACACTTTTGTATCTTTCATGACAGATTCATCTGTATTCATAGTCACCTTCGTGTAAACAAAACAAAATTTAGAAGGAAATGTACTGATATCGAATTGGATCAATTTAGTTGTTAACTCAAGAACAAAATAAATGTGTTCAAACTTAAGTACCCCACTTTGGCTAACATAATATGAATGGATTCCAGAAAGGGACAACAGATTAATACAATCCATTATTAATGTGCACCTGCTTCCTGTGTATATTTAAAGGACCACAGCAGAGTTCCCTACATCTCTCGACGCCACTGAACATCGCTCAGACCTCTTTTTCCTATTTCAGCATTCAGAAACATAATATAAAGTCTCAGTATCTGTAATCTGATGGAACATAAGCTTCCGCCTCAGGATTGTAGTTCGTATCAACGCTGAAAGCCATATGAAACTTTGGTATTTCCAGATGCAAATATTGTAACATTACTTTGTAATATCCATTCCCATTAAAATACGTGTTATTTAGTATTGAATATCGAGTTATTACTAAGAAGCACAAACGCCATGGTGCTGTCACTGCGATTCTTATTTACGTCGTACGTAATTTACCACCAAACAAATTTGTATATATATGTGTATATCTGTCTCACAATTATATCAAGCGCAGACTTTTATGATGTACTTATCCTACAACAAAATGAAACACATTTTTGTAGGATACTTATATTACAGGGGTCAGGCGGTAGCGTAGTTGGTTGAGGCACTATTCTACATGCAGGAAAATCGAAGGTTCGAGTACCGTTGAGGTCACTGGATTTTTCAATTGATGTAATCCTTCCAGCCGCACTATGGCCATGGGGTTGACTCGGCTTTTAAGAGAAATGACTACTACCAGGAATTTTCCCAGGGTTAAACTCAACGGATTTCTATGAATCGTCTGTCTAGAAAATCTGGCAGCCTCGACGTCTCACACCACTATGAGCCTCCACGGCCTCTTGTCGGGATAGCTCTACTTTCACTTGTCTTACAACATCATTCTTAGAATATTTGTTGTACAAAAGAATCAAATGTGCATTTGTTTATAATACGCTTTTACATATTTTTTTTACAGAATATATCTTACAACAAAATCAGACTTACACATTTTAGAATACGCACTGTAAAACGAAATTATTTAGAGAATACGTGCCTTACAGTATCTGTATGGTTGTTTATATAATGGGACTTAAAACTAAATGAGACACTCATCTTTTAGAATATATGTCTTAAAACAAAATAATTTATATAACGTATTGAAAACGCAATATTGTAGTATAATTGTTTTAAAAAATTAAAACACATTCTTAAACAAGTCTTATAATAAAATCATATTTTCATAGCATATACATATTAGTATATCTTAAAATGAAACAGACGCATGTTCTTACGTATCTTACAAGAAAATAAAATATGCGCAAAATATAACAAATATATGTGTAAGTGTTCCAGTGTTATTTACTACAATAGCAAAAGTATATATAATAGAATATTACCTTCGGAGCTGTAGTGGTGATAGTGACGTACTTACAACACAGTCAAGTCAGTGATCCAGTTAAACAACTGTTACAAGGGTTCTATGTATTCTGCACCGGTCACTTGCCACACATATCAGTGGTAATTTCCTAATACACAAGAAAAACCGAGGTGTTCATCACGTGAATCTTGCAGAAGTACAAAACAAACCAGCACATTGCCTTCAGTAGGGCATCTAAAATTGAACTGAAAATAAAAAAAATGTCAAAAAGCCACTTTATCTATCTACAAACAATCTAAGTACCACGTGACCATGATGGAGTTCACTTGAAACACGAAACTGTGAAACGCATATTCTGTATCTACAATATCTGGAACCGACGAATGCTTGGAAACCATATTTGCGTGCCACATGGCGATAAATTTATATGCACGGGAAAACTTTAACTAACCGGACAATGGCAATTTTCTTTTCAACCAGCTGAATAATTTCCCCGTTTTTCTACGTAACCTAAAATTCATTGCTCCATTCAAGTGAACCTGCTACCGGACGGTTCCCTGAGACAGGTAAACTCACTTCATATTCTGACAGTCTACCAGTATGTTTTTAAGACGCGGCATCATCTCCAGCAAAACATATTTCACTGTAGTCTAAAGAGTCTTCCGATGGACATGGTCAGCTAAAATTAAACCTTTTTTCTCTCTCTCCTCTCGCTTCCACTGTGGAGCATAGGGCTGATTTCATGACAATTTTACAGACGGTAGGACTCCTTGGACGGGTGATCAGCTCGTCGCAAGTCGCAAGGCCCCTACCTAAACACAGGATAACACCAACATAGAATATCCAAGTTTTGTGTGGGACTCGAACCAACGATCCCGGCTTCTGAGAGCGAAGACGGTTCATGCCTTAAGCGGCTCGACTACAGTGGCCGGCTGGGAATGTGTAAAGACTACAATAATGAAAATTGACATTTTAGAGAACCCCTGACTTGCGTATTTTCAATGTTTATCTTTCACTGCTTTACCCCGAAACCGTACATGGCCGACATTACCATAAGAAAATTCTGTAAAGATGCGACATAATTTTGCTAAGGCCTCGCAAGCATACTCTACTTCAAGACAGGATAAAGTGAAATTCCTTTATTTCTATGTCCTTACTGATGCCGCAAGTGTGTTGGCCTCAGGATTTCTTTACAAAACGAAAGGAATATCATATGGGGAGATATTATGTATGTCAGCCTGTCTCTCTGTGACCAAGTAACATCTTGTAAATCGTTTGATAGACTGTCGTACGTACCGACTTGGGAAAGCTTCATTTAAATCTATCCATCAGTCATATATCCAGTCACACTGATTCATAATACTGCCTAGTTTATAAAACACCGTAAGTGGATTTTGCCAAGTCTTCCAGAAACAACTTCATAGATGTCTTTGAGCTTCGATATGGTGGGCTTTCACTAGTTTAAATTTCATTGTTTCAAATGTTAAAGTAATCTTAAAAAGCTCTCAAAGAATGCTGTTCGTAATTTGTTTACTGGATTACTGAGTAAGTCTGTACCAATTTTTTTTTCCTTGGCACTACAGCCCCAGTGGGCCTAGCCCTACCTCCATGAACTTCTCCGTTCACTTCGGTTTTTCTCGATCTTACACATTCGGTAGGACTCCTTGGGCGAGTGATCAGCTCGTCGCAAGGCCTCTACCAATAGACAAACACAGAAAAACGCAAACAAACATCCATGCCCTGAGTGGGATTCGAACTCACGATCCCGGCGATGCGAAGATAGTGCATGCCTTAGACCGCTCGGCTACCGTGACCGGCAAGTCTGTACAGTCTGTGATACAATGTTATCTACCATGGCGATTTTAATACACTTCAGTTAATTCCCTAGGTCTCTCATCATTTCCGCAGTTTCTTCGACACTGTTTTTCAATTCAGTCCACATTCCTTCCTTGGAGTGGTGATAAACATAATCGGTTCATATGAAAGCGGGAGAAATTTGCGTTCTATGAAAGGTGAAGAATTAATTTTGAATGACTTACAAGAGCATGAAGACATAAATTATGATATTGCTAACCTGTTACCAATGCTGTTAGGGAAGTTTAATGAAGCTGATACGAGAGAACATGCAGGAAATCTGCCTAATTAAGGGGAGAAACTTGGGAACTAATTGGCCAAACGAAACCTACACCCTGACGGATGATAAAAATGAACTTCAACATGTTCTATTGAATATAAAAAGTAAAGTAAAAGTAAAGCTATCCCTGTACCAGGCCGTGAAGGCCCATAGGGTCGTGAGACGTTGAGGGTCCCACACTATCTACACAATCGGCTCAAATATGGCGGTAAGGTTGTCAGCCTTGCGCGCCGTCTATTGAATATATAACATCAAAAACAAAACAAAGAAGAATTCTCCAACCATATTTTACCGAAGAATATTTGTATGGTTTTCTACATTCCCTTCCATTCTTTTGTGTTCACGGATATACTCAAGCATATGAAGACCATCAAAAGAGTGAATATAGCCGAAAGCGAAAGAATACACAATGCACTAGCAGATGAAGGGACAAGAGAAACAACCATTCTGGTTTAAGCAAAGATAATAATATACTCAATTTACTTTTTTCACTACTTTTATGAAAATTACGGTTGAACTATAAATACTAAATACTAATTGATCTTTGAACGTGAAATATACGTACATACATATACAAATTCCAGCCTGCGTCCTTCTCAAGGATAAACAATTGCAGTCCTATCAGTTCTCATGCTGTTCATGCCGCTTAATTTATTGAACAAATTAACATATTGTTATAGCACATATAATGGCTCTTAGAGAGATAGGATTGGATGGTATTGATTGGATTGATCTGGCTCAGGATAGGGACCGATGGAGGGCTATTGTGAACACGGTAATAAACCTTCGGGTTCCGTAAAGTGCTGGGAAGTTCTTGAGTAGCTGCAGAATTGGCAGCTCCTCCTAAAGGGCACAGTTCCATGAGTAAGTAAGTAAGTAAGTAAGTTATAGTACATATATATATATATATATGACTTGTCACTTTCAGTTGTGGCTTCCAATGACACACACACACACGTATATATATATACGTGTGTGTGTGTGTGTGTGTGTGTCATTGGAAGCCACAACTGAAAGTGACAAGTCATTGCCTGTCATTTATAAAGTGATACATTGGCAACAAAACACGCCGCTCAAATATATTTCGTAAAACAAAATGGTGATTTGCATGAAATCAATATTTAGCAGTTTTGTGGCGATATCTAATGAACCGCTGGAGTTATGTGCGTTAAATTTGCTATGAAGACAAATTAAAATAAAAAACTATGATTATTATTTTAAGTGAATATTTACAAACATGGCGACGTCCCAAAACTGTGAGGTTATATCAGACAGCTGAATAGTGGAAACAAATCTATAGACTTACATTCTTCTCAGAGAGATAGTACTACGGTTATTACCACCATCCGACTAGAACCGGGTCTAGCATTAACCTTCTGGAACACTTACAATTGCAAGTAACAGGGTTTGCCTCTATTATTATTTGATCATACGCCCATCTGTTGAAGAGTCTACAGTACCGGCTCACTGCATTCTTTGATTGTAATCACATTACGGGATTAAGAAAACAATGTCTGTAAGGCCTGAAGTCTGTGCATTAGGAAGCCTGATTTCAGGAGCACTCCCAGTTCTTGTTACTGCAACGCAAACACTGCTATTCGTTTTCGCGATTTGTAATCTCTGGCTACGTTAATGTCTTAGAGTATAACCGTGTATTAGGTGTATAAATACAAAATACGCGTCAGTAGAATATAGACCTCGAGAAAATATCGTGGTAGAAGGAACCATTCACAGTGAAGATAAAGCAGTTGGTTAAGAGACCCGAGATCTGGAAGTATTTGAGCTAATTGTGGTACATTTACATTAAGTGACAATTTAATCAACTAAAATAAGTTTTAGTTGCTGTTTAGAGTAGTTTCAGGTTCTCAAGAAAGGATCGGCTTCACGGAGTTAGATATTAACTTTGAAACATAACATAAAAGTCTTATATAACGCGCAATATATGTGACGTTTTATCTTTTACAAAGAAGCTACAAAATTCTTATTATGTGTTCTTTGAGTGAGTGCAAGGATCGAACGCTGGTGTTGTCTGTCTTTCATGTTTCAAGTCCAAAACCACAGGACGGGTTTTCATAAAATATACAACGGGTGTTGTGCCCCTGGCTACTCCAAAATCTGTACGAGTATTTCCGCATATTTCAACTAGAAAACCACTAGACGGGTTCTGATAAAAAGCGATACGATTGTTGTGTAACTGGGGCTACTCCAGTGTCTGTCTTTCAGCATTCTTAACTGGAAGGCCGCTGGACAGATTTTTATAAAATGTGGTACATTTTCTGCGCCACTAAGGCTAACTGTGTGTCTGACTTTCCGCATGTTTCAACTCGAAAACCACTGAACGGGTTTTGATAAAATTTGGTACGGGTGTTGTGACATTGGAGGATAGTACAAACTTCTATTTTCTAACTCCCTGAACGCAAGTAGTACCAACGTGAGGGACGCACAAACTTGTGAGGCAGGAACAAAACTAGCGACATTTAAAATGGGGTCCTGAAATGATGCTCGACAAATACGCACCCTTTATTAAGGCATTTTTTATAAGATGTATACCATAAAATGACAGCTGCATGGGATCTATATTTTACTATGTTTCATAGTGACAACCAATGAACCACTGGAGCTAGACGTGTGAGGTTGGATACTGAGATCGACAGTTCTCATATATGTGGGTTCTGCTTCGTTTTTTTTTATTGCTAGTGGGGTGGGACTAAGTCCCTTGTACTGCGGCCACTTCTGGCCTATTGTACCAGCCCCAGACGATAGGTGAGGGCGATTGTGGGGCAATTGATGGAATGAAGACTGGTAGGGGAAACCGAAGTACTCGGAGAAAACCTGCCCCAGCGCCACTTTGTCCACCACAAATCCCACTTCACCAGACCCGGGATCGAACCCTGGCCGCCGCGGTGGAAAGCCAGCGACTAACCGCTTGAGCAATGGCGGGGCCCTGGGTTCTGCTTTAAATACTGCTTATAAATCAACAAACAAAAGCATGTCGACGCTGGGTATCTTTCGCGGGTAGCAGTACAAATATCATATATACTTAAAACTGTAGTCCTATTTGATACTGCTGTGTTCATGAAATCTCTTCATAAAAGCTACAAGCATTTAGAACGCAAAGGTACAAAGACTGCACGTGGAAACCTTGTGTATTCCGTTACGAATTACATCTCCACAAACACGATCCTTATACACCGAGGTAGTTATACACTACCATTATACAGATTAGGCACTAAAATATTTTTGGGCAAAACAAATTAGACTCGTGCAGAACAGAAATACGAGCGTAACTGAAACATACAAATACCGAAAACTATTGACGATAGTTCGGCATTTAGTTTGCCCTCTAGAGATTTGTATTCCGTAAAGAGGTATATAGTAAAGTTCTTTCTAAGCAAATTTTACCTTCTACATTTTGCTTCAAAGCTTACAGAGGGAAATTCAAATGCGGTTTTACAGGACTGGGAAGGAAAGGACCAGTTCTCATTACTCTGAATGCAAGAGCGCAGCTTTTATTCGAAAACATTAAGGGTAGAAAACTCATTGCCCCTCTTTTCTGGTTTCCAAAATAAGAACCGGGGTATATGCATTTATCAACTGAATCGTAATATTAGTGTAAAGGCTAGGCCCCTCCCTCAGCAACTCAGATCGAAGAGTCCTGCTTGCATAGGCTACTTAAGCATCAAGCCTACTGAGATATAAGATAATTCGACCAAGAAAAATTAATTTTCAAGAGTACAGCATAAGCTCAAATGTGTGTAAATGGAGCCCAGGAGTCGTAGTTGGCGACAATGGGGAAAAGGGAAGATTAGTTCACATTCCTTCCGAGGAAAGCATTACATACTTGGCGCTGTAGTTGCCTTTCTTACAGTGAAGGCCCATCCATCTTGAGATCGCGGAGTAAAACTGCCTAGTGGCATTCGTTACTGCCATTGTGTTACATCTGCAGACATAATTCAACAGGCACGACGAGAGGAAGGGGTGTGGAACATTCCTACAGCCTAGAACAATAAATGAAAATGGAAAAGCCTGCTTCTAAATTTTTTCCAGAAGGTACAGCGTCCCTGAGAACATCTGCAGGTGTTGTATAACACTTCCCTGTTGCATGAGAATCCCTGACACGACGCATGTGCAGTCCCTCGAGGCAAGCAATCTTTATAGAGATTGCTGGAATTCGGTTGGAAGGGGAAGTTTTTAGGGTGTACGCCGAAAGGGATGAACTTTCTAATTATCTATATAACTTTCAACGCAGTAGTAGCACAGACAGTATAAAACAAGTTTATTATTAATATTTGTGGTGAAATTAATACTGGAATCTAATATAGGAAGGAGGTGGTTAATTTTACAACAAAGAATTGGCCTATTTAGAACGCTTCATATAACGTCCCGTGCATGTGAAGGTATACTGTGTATATCCAGTGTTCGCAGTGTTGCGGAAATTGTGTTTGATTATTGTTGTTGCTGATTTCATTATTCTTATAATAATAACAATTTGCCTCGTACTGCCCTTTGTTTGTGTTTGTACTGCTTCCATGTTTTTCCTGTACTAAGTTTACGATTGACTTTTTGGCTGTTGAGTTGGCGTGTAGATAAGTAAAGAATTTAATTCATTTATTATCTACACCTCCATGAGTCTATTTAATGTGGTCAGTGAACAAAGCTACCGGCTTGTCGTGGTTTTCTCTGACTTTGGTGAGTTTCGTATTACTTTTGTTAAGGCTGAGTCTGTATAGCCTGATGCGTACCCGCCTCATTGCATAAATCTCTCTTCAACTACGACAGGTGTTGTGTGTCCGACACTACGTCCGTACACTCTGCTGTCGCCAGCTTCAGTGCTGTTGTCCAGCGCGCTACAGAACAGGGAATTTCCCTTCGTTTCATCACAAACTAAAAAACACCCACTTCTTGTTTCTTGTTCCTTAAGTATTACAATTACTTTTACGGGCATTTTAAACAGAAGAGATTCCATAGCTCAAGCGGTTAGTCGCTGACTTCCCACCGAGGCGGCCTGGGTCCGAGCCCGAGGTCTGCTCATGTAGGACTTGTGGGTGGACAAAGTGGCGCTGAGGCAAGTTTTTAACGAGTAATTCGGTTTCCCCTGCCAATCTTCATTCCACCAAATGCTCCACAGTCACCATCACCTATCATCTGGGGCTGGTACAACAGGACAGTAGTAAACTCAGTCTCACCCCACTAAGAATAATGAAAAATAAAACTTGGTTAACGAGGACTATCTTCTGGGATATAACGCCGTCCCACTTCTGGAGGAATAAACCACCTCCATCTTCTGGGCTCAAGTATAAGCCGCTCAAGAGGTGCAAGGAGAACAATGTGTTTGCCGAAATTTCCTATTACCTAGGAAACGGGAGAGAAATAGAAGACAGCAATTCGGTTCCTCTGGCTCGTCGAGAGACAAAATGAACCGTCGGTGTGAATTAACTTTCAAACATAACCTAGCTAAGTATTGGCCAGTCCATAGCTCAAGCGGTTAGTCGCTGGCTTCCCACCGTGGCGGCCCGGGTTCGATCCCGGGTCTGGTCAAGTGGGATTTGTGGTGGACAAAGTGGGTCTGGGGCGGGTTTTCTCCGAGTACTTTGGATTCGACTGCCAATCGTCATTCCACCAAATTCTCCATCATCATTATCACCCGGGGCAGGCTACAATAGGCCAATCAGTGGCCGCCGTGCCGAGTAGACCCAGTTGGACTCCACTCCCCACTAAGCGAATTAAAAAAAAATGCTAACTATCAGGAGACAAGAACAGGATATCCAGCTCGAAGTCAGCTTGGAGGCGATACGTTCCTCCGAAACGTCAGTTGAACTTTCAGCGGACTACGTGGAATTATATCTCAGAAGGTACACTCTCCATAACCACCGCTGTCGGACAATAAAAATCGTACATGGCTGACGTCATCAATATTACTTTACATTCACATCCACAAGCAATTTTGGAAGTATGTATCTTTCGTCAGGAAATTAAATTTAATTCCTATGCAGATCGAGGTCGTCGAGACATGCGAAGTTTCTATTCGATCTGCTACATATATTCAATCAAAATATAATATTTTTTGTCAAAAGTCTTCACTTCCCTTTCGTCATTTCCTGAATTTGTATCTTCAGCCCCTACTTCCGATTCCGAGGTTGTTAAAACCCCTAAATAGCGGAGACCATCTAGGTCTGTCGGATCTGCTGACATATCTGGCTTAGTTACGAACGGCTCTTTTGATACATTTGTATCTCTTCTCAAACATTTTCAATCTAAACTTATTCCAGCTGTGATATCACACCTCATGTAAGCAACAGGAAGTTGATCTTGTTTTCTAAAAAAAAAAAAGACACTAGTGCCTCTGTTGGCAATTACAGATCCATCCGCATTCTTGATAATTTTTCCAAATATACTTGATGACACTAGAGGTGCCCAAATAATGAGCAGGGACATTAACATAACAGGGTACACTAAGCGTCTTTACAGTTGTACAGTCGGAGTTGGTGAAACTGTTCAATTGATTCTATAAGAGCTGCATTTAAACACTGTGTACTACTGGGCAGCCCTCCGTTATTACCGCCCTTTCAACTGAATGGCGATTTGCTTTGGCAGGGGCGGATAACTATGGATATTCTTTGCGATGGTATCGTTCTAAGACGGAAGTTCTGGAAGCATATACATTACTTGATTCTGGTGATATATTTTTTATCTGTGGTTTGTTGGTTGGTTACTTTCTAGACATAATTTACCGCAAACTCTTGTTTGATACAATTTCAATCAGCGGTTGCTTCCTGCTAACTTGTTGAAGAGCTTAGTTTTCATCTGTTCGGTTGGTTTTATATAGTGTAATTCGTCTATTATTTTTATTGTTGTTATTATTATTGCTTTTTAATTTTGACCTTATATGCATTAATGTGTTTTTCCTCTGCTAGATGTGCAGCAGCTGCTAGTGTTGCACGCAGGGATGTTGACGTTTTCGGAGCCAGGAAAGTTGTCTTTGACTTTATGTTGTGTTTGTCCATAATGTAATTATTGCATCTACCTTGTGCTCTATCTGTAATTGGCCTTGCGGCTGTTGACTCGGCACATAAAAATGATAAAGAATTTAATTGAATTATTATTATTATTATTATTAATATTATTATTATTATTATTATTTTTATCATCATTACAATTATTTCTAAATATCTATACTTTACAATTCTGTATTGTCAATAGCAACTTAGATTGTGATAATGAAATTAATATTATTATTACTTTTTATTTTTCTCCTTATATACATTCGTTGTGCAGACCACGCGACACTCTCTATACGCTAAATTTGGCACTGACTCCACCGACAAGCGGCGGTTGCTCGATCGGTAGAGTTCGCTTGCAGACTAAAACCACGGAGTTATTGTTATTATGCATTAATGTGTTTTTCCTCAAATGCTTACCTTTAATTAATCTTTGATTTTGTTGTGTTTGTCAAAGTATTTTCATTTCATCTACACTGCGCTGTGTCTGTAATTGGCCTTGTGGCTGTTGGCTCAGCACATAAACAATAAAGAATTGAATTGAACTGAATTATTATTATCGTCAACATCATCATCAATTTACCACGACGACGACTTCAGGTGATTTAGGCAATTCACCTGCTGTGGTTTCTGTGTTAGATGATTTCTCTCCACATAATCACAACGATGGTTCCGAATTATTTACTTACATGTATATTTCAAAATATCATTTTGAAGAATCACAATTTTATTATGATCACATAGGTGAGGCTGGCAAAATAGGAACAAGGAAGAATAGGCGTTTCTAGGTTGTAACTCCGTGTAGCTGGCCGTAGTCTACCAAATTTCTTCAGGGTTGAAGTTTCCGAGAAATAAGAAAGAAAAAATAAACACGCGGCGAGTAGAGCTGTCACGTTGGACTTAGCAAATGCTTCAGAGGCTGCAGGTACACCGTACCCTCCGCGGTGGGCCAAGGCGACTCCGTGTCATCAGTAAGCATAAGAATCTGACATTGTAGATAGAAGAAGACACAGCATTCCCTTCAATAATCACACTCGTTGCTACACGTGAATTACTTCTCGAAGCTCAATGCAGAGGGCAGCAAAGCATGTCAAGAATGCGGAAATACGAATATGCTTCTACCAGAGCACAGTGAAGTTCACTGCAAAAGACGTGACGTGAGTGGGCTGTGCCATAAAATTCGCATTTATCTTGACCATTGTAAGAAATTGTCACGATTTAGATGTGTGACTACAGACGGGGTATAGACTGATGGATTTATTGACCACTTATATAAACCGCTCGGAACTACAAGCATTCAGAGCGCTATCGCTTATCTCCACACTTTACAAATTACCACAGCACCTGCTAAGGATTTCTCCAGCATATGTCTTCATCAGACGTTCCCTAGCAACGGTTATAACAGTGGAGATTCTTCAGCTTCCCGTACTCTTCACAGACTCCCGTGCAGAACTCAACTCTCAACTGACACAACTAACTGGGTCAAAGTCAGAATTACTTTACGGCTGGTAGTTTACCGTCAGTTAGTTCCCCTTGGCGTCAAGCCACTTGAGATCCACGGCCAGGGAATTTTTCTTCCAGCTGAACCTATTCAGTAATAATTCTTATGTAATATGCTCTCTGACGACAAGATGGGCTCGTCTCTTATGAGTATGCCTTTCGTCATGTGAACACTTCGCACATACAGCGTGTTATTGAAAATTCTTCCCTTTGCACTTCAAATAAGCCCTATCAGTACACGTACAGGCTTTGCAGGGCAGGTCATGTCTTTGTTATCTAACACTACAAAGGTAGCCTAGTCGCTTGAACGTTCGTAAACTTGACTAACTGGGTCAGAGTCAGAGTCACTTTACGACAGACCGTTTACCGCGTATCAGTTTGTTTTCACGCCAAACCCCTTGGGGTTCACGGTCAGTTTTTTCTTTTCAATTGAACACTTGCGGTCATAGTTCTTATGCAACATCCCCTCTGATGAGAAAAGGGGTCTGCTGAATACAACTGCTGCTGGTCTTCGCCAGGGCAGTCATACTCAGGCCCGAGTCCCGCGGGACTCCTGACCACATTTTACTGTCTCAGATTCTAGACTCCCCAGACCTGTAGGTCAGGTCCCAGTATTTATATGCCCCAGGAACATGGTGGTCCAGCTATATCCCCAGGCATTAGGTCCCCTTTCCGTTGCGACTCGCAGGGATACAGTGGAGGTAATTTGAACCTGCCTCCACACCACTGAGGGCCAGTATGTTGTGCCTTCACGCATTAATTCGAGGCTGACCGAATTCAAAACACCGCCCCCCGAGAGTGCTTCTACCTTTTGTCTTCGTATTCGTTGCCGAGCAGGCATGAAATGGTGGAGTCTAGGTCTTACTTTATGACCGACGGTCAGTCGGCCAGTCTGTCTTGGAATAAAGCGCCCATCTAAGGTTTATGACCAAATATTTATTACTGTCAGACAGTTTCGGGTTTGTTGATATGGGGCACTCTCTCTACGAATGGATGGGTCTGTCGTCTACAATTGCTGCTGACCCTCGCCAGCGCAGTCTTTCTCGGGTCCGAGTCCCATGGAACTCGCGACCATATTTTACTCTCTCAGATTCGAGACTTCCCTTTTCGTCGTCTCCTACGACTCACAGGTCTATGATGGAGGTATTCGACCCCCCCCCCCAAATATGGGATTAGTAAGATTCATTATTTTTAAGTTATAGGCCCTGCATGTGACATTATTATTTGTGTATCACTTTTCGTGTTCGATTACAATGAACACAGCACACTTTTGAATAAGCTGTTATATGTGTACTCCACTAAAGTAAACCACTTTACCAAATGTACATTCTTGTTCCCCTCATGACACTGTCCTTGTTTTTAATTTACTGAAGATAATTCTAACAAGTTTTTTGTTGTAAATCCTTTTGTAAATGTTGCACTAGTGAATCATAAGTATTTCTTTAAACGTTTCCCACACGCATAGGTGTTATAAATACTGTCAAGTGTTAGAGTGTCTCTCAACGGGGTTTCGGTTTGGATATCGGATCTATTGACCAATTACGTATCGCCACCACAAACAACTATAACAGACTCACTGAATTACACACTCCAAACATCACTGTAACCACAGCTCACATAAAAGTCGTCTGTTTTCACTAGTCGTTTCTTCGCAATGGATTTGACACACTAATTATAAGAGTCTCACTCGACTAACTGGGTCGTCCCAATTGTTTACAAGATAACTCCTCGGCACGGACCACATAGAAGACACCCAATTTTTCCTGTTGCGTGCGCAAACTTTGCCCCGGGAACGTATTTATCTTGCAGTATATCTATTGTTGCAGAGCCATGTTTACGGCGCCGTTGCATAGCAACGACTGTCTTCTCGTCTTTTTTAGGTCTTCGCGTAGCAAGGAAATAAATTAAAACAATGGAAATACTCCCCATTATTTAATTTAGAATTTTTATCTTCATGTGTCTAGCAGAAACACGCCCACAAAAAAAGTTATCCCTTTTATTATTGTGTTATACTTGTGCCAGAACTGGTCTCTCAACACATGGAAACCGCAACGTGTGTGATGACACGCTGCTCTGGATAGATAGAATGTTTATGAACATTGACAGTACTGTCCCTAGGAATAGCCGTCCCAGTATGGACAAAACGGAACAAATCTACATGCAAAGATTTTAATTCGGTTTAGACATATTGCAGTAAACATTAAATAGGTCGAAAAACGTTCAACGAAGATCTAATACTATTATTCTATATTGTTACTTTCGGATTACTTGTCGTTTTGTACACAATTACACTCAAATACTAACATTAAAGAGGTCAAAAATATTTAAGGAACTCTCTTAAACCACTCGCCCCGTCATGGTAACGTACGATCTTGACTGCATTTACCTCAGTTGCACATATGTCACTGGAAGAATCCCAATACGGACACGTCAGTTTTCACGGACATTCAAGAGCTCAAATATTTTAGAAAGATATTACACTGGTATAAAATTAATTATATCTCTTATATTCGGAGGAAGTTTTAAGTATCGTGTATTATTGCATAAAAATGTTAACACGTATTTCTGCACAGGGTGTAGTCTTAGGAATTTCATTACATCTAATCGCGTTATGTCGGTGGCATCTGAAATATGCGGCACGTGGAAGGACTTCTGCTACGTAAATTGTCTTCCCCGTAAGAGACAACGAAGCCGAATTCAATTATGTTCCAGTAAATCGATTAACACACTAACCCTGACATTATGAAGGTCCTCTTTGTCATTTCCGTTACCAATAAGGGCGACGGACGGGTTAAGGGACCCATAAATCATTATCTCGCATTTAAATTGTAACTGGTCGCATCTCATATGTGCAAGAATGTTCCAAGTGATTCCAATTAATCCAAAATAACCTTGCGGTATGTAACAGGTTCCAAAGCAAAATCTCGGCCTCCATAAATAGTGATTTTTTACCAAATTGAAACTTCTTTCTTCTAACGGATGTATTAATTCACGCAATTTATTTTCAATCAAATGTAAAATGGTAATTTTTTTATTAGTTTCTTGGCGTGTGGTGAGACTTAGTCCAATTGGTACGTCGGCCACTAACTGGCCTATTGCACCAGCTCCAGATGATAGATTATGGGTGTGGAGCAGTCGGTGGAATGCGAATTGGCAGGGGAAACCAAAGTACTCGGAGAAAACCTGCCACAGTGTCTCTTTGTGCACCACATATCCAATATCACCTGATCCGGGCTTGAAACCGGGTCGCCATGATGGGAAGCCAGCGACTAATCGCCTGGGCTATGGTACAGTCTGTAAAATTGTAACTGCGTAAAATCTAGCTTACAGATCGACTGTTTGGCTGAAGCCACCTGATCACACTTGTTTCTCGCTCGCGGATTTTTATTCCCTGAAGATGGAGGCGATATGATCCTCAGAAATATCAGTTTATACAATATCTACACGGCGCCACATCCAAGAAGACGGTATTCTTCATAATCACCGCCATGAAAACGTCAAATCTTACTAAATTTAAACCTTCTTTGGCGAGCAAAATTGATACTCATAATTCCGAAACGTGTTCTCCAGTATTTGAGATCATCAGGCGATTGACGAAGTCCAGAAACCCAATAATTCTAATATACACCATCGTCAGAATCTTCTAGAATCCAAATTGGCATTGCTGGTCACTAGAAGTAATCATAGATAAAGGCTCGGTATGTACAAGTACATACATGTACATACGTAAACCTTATAGGGAGCGGTTGCTGATGATGCTAAAATAATCCCTTCCACCAGCATCTCGTATGGTCGTCTGTTTTCATATCCCTGCGCTATTCTTTCCAGAGGAACGATCAGTAAATGAACGGGAGAAATTAAACACTTTATGCACTTTGCCCTCACACGGAATACAATAAAATGAACTATCAATGAGCACGTATACTTCGCTTCTTCTCTGGGCCACTCTTCGTCCACTGCTCAGTATCTCTCGGTTCACGGATCTCTTCTAGAACAAAGTAGGAAAGGTCTACCTCAGGTTGTCTGTACAGCCTGTCGAATAACATAAAGCGTGTCCATTTCGTGCGCAAGGATACGACTTATCTCGTTCAAAAACTTTAAATTTATTTTCATGGCTCATTCCGAGAATACTTTGTTTCAAACTTATCGCGTGATACTGCTCGTTGCTACTGAATCGCTTGGTGTCAGACGCTTAGCGTGGGTCCAGGGAATTAACACGGTTTTATCGTGTTCAGGTGTCTACCGGAAGTAACTGCTATTAAAAGCCGCCATGAATACTATATTTTATTCTCCGTGTCATGAATCTGGGTGGCTCAAGCTGAACATTGAACATAATATACATGACGTGGTATTGTGGTATCAGAACTTTCGGAGCAATAATCATAAAAATTTCAGCGACATATTTGCTGACAACGTGAAGCGGTGTACGCTGTCTCGAGTTCACGGAAGTCTTACGTCAATACTTCGTTTATATCATCAGATTGAATTAACCTATGTTGCAAGACTGGAGATCGTTGTACTTATTTCTATCGCAGGTATTTTACAACCGTAAGCTGCTGTGCCATTGGTCAGGAGGTTAGTGGCAGGCTTCCAACAGTGGCGGCCATTGTTCGTTGCGAGGTCAGGTCATGTGCGATATACAGTGGACAAGGTGACACTGGGGCAGGTTTCCTCCGAATACTTCGGTTTCTCATGCCAATTCTCATTCGACTAATTGCTCCACATTCATTAATCAACCTACCACCGACGCTATACATATATACCCAACACTGACAGCCTCATTAAATGATAAATTTAAAAGAACTTAACAATAGTTAACATATAGACCGCCTTGCAGACATGCTGTGTGTCTCTGTTCCGTGTGTATATACGTCTGCCTTATACAGGGTGATTCACGAAGTTTTACCCCCACTTAGGGAGGGCATTCTTGAGGTAATTTGGAACAAAAAATGTTAATATACTAATGGTATCCAACTCATAATTAAAGAGATACAGTAATTTGAAAACTGGCGAAAAATCTTTTTTTCTTCGAATTTCAGTCAAAACAAATTAGAAATACAATACAAACACTTTTTAAATCGTTAATGTTTTAGGAAAGAAGCATTCTAAAACCAAATTTTTCTTTTCAATTTCTTAATTTTGCATTGCGCAACATTTTTCATCGATTTTGTGTTACAAAAATACATTACTTTCAGCATCCCATTCTGTAAATATACCAATGGTTGCATATCACACCCTTCTATCAATCTGTTTCCTTTAAACTGTAGTGCTTTAGAAGACGACTGGATTTATATAAGATTTGCAAAAATGTCTCCCTGTACGTCAACACAATGCGTCGCACGCGTATAAACCGTTCTGCCTATCTACCTACGCGCAACATTCAAATCGGTCTACCTTATCTGCTGACATAGCTGACTGGAACGTATGGTCGCCCACGCTGAAGCATAACGCTGCATTCACAATGATGCGTTTCGAAAATCTATTTTTACTCCGTAACTAATGAAAATCGACCACAAGTTTATAAGGAAATTTTGCAGGAAATAACCGCAGGAATATGTACCATAAGCCGGGGTAAAACTTCGTGAATCATCCTGTATATGTCGGTCTGTCGCTAAGGAAGTCTGCCCCAACACGTCTCCATTTATATCACAGCTGCAAACTTTCTTACTCTCTGATGAAATGTTGGAGAAAGCAGGCCCTCACTAAAATTTTTGATAAGATATGGAAATGCGCTGTGGTGTTCAGTAGGGCTGACGGCACCTATGAGAAATTAACCTAACTCTAGAATTTAAATCTAAATATAAACTGAATAAAAGAATTCGGTACAACTTTTAGTACGAAAAAAGCGAATACAAATATTATGTTCTTGGGCATTATCCATCGTCTTGTCTCTATTTAAAAACATTCCTATTTATTTTTGAAAACACAAGTTTCGGAGACTGGATTCTATCTCCGTCTTCAGGTAAACCCTACTCAGCTGGGCCCAATCGATAGAGCTAGTCCCTATCTCCAGTTTGCAGCCACCTGTACACGCAGGTTCCTCGCTCGCGGGGTTTTCTACACTGAAGATGGAGGCGATTCATTCCTCCAAAACGTCAATTCACACGAGATCTACACGGTACCACATCCAAGAATATGACATTCTTCATAGACACCGCCGTGAAAACATTAAATCTCACACACGCTTATATGTAGTTTGCTTTGTGTTTCTCAGCGTCCATCAGAGATCTAACACCCTCTGTACTGACATGATGATAAGCATTGCACTAGAGAGCTGCTTTAGGTGGCGAGTCTTCTGATGTGCATTCAGGAGACATTCGGTTCGAATCTCGGTTTGGAAACCAACTACCCTGACTGCGATTTTTCGTCTTTTTTCTCAGTCCCTCAGGGCAAATGGCGGGATATCTTGGAATATGCCAGAACCGCTTCCTTCCATATTCCTTCCAATTAATCATTCGTTAATCAACCCACTATACGACTCTGTTCGCTCAGAACTACTAACAAATAAGTTAAGCATTACAGGGGCGTATTTAGGAAGGAGACAGGGGCCAATACAGCGGCAATGAATAAGAATGAATTCCATCTGAAAATACTCCAGACATGCTCATTAATAAGTGAGCAGTGGAAACTTGTTAAAGCGACTGCACTAGAAAAGTATTTTCATGTAAGACAATAAGTTTTACTAGTGGTGCAATGTGAAATATTCTTAACACAACTTTCATATTCTTGCGAACACTGTGACTGAATTGTGGATGATGGGTTTACAGCGTTATGTCCTTTTACGTGTTTCGATTTCCTGCGAAATCCACTGATGCTATTAGGCCTATGGAAGTGCCGCCGTAGGATTCACACCGAATGCATGAAAAACTCGATATTTCAGAATTAATCACGTGGAAGTCGTTAAGGCCGCAAGGTATGTTTTTCGTCTCGCAAAGTTACAACGCAAAAATGATTTTGTGATTTATGCAGGCCATGCAGTGTCGTTGGAATTGTGATATATGGAACACTATGAACGCTAAAATGGAGAGGAATGCATAGACTCTGCAGAATGCTGGTTGAGGAATCTTCCGGAAAAGAACCACAGTTGGAAACGTACAGAAGCTGCGAAACTTCCACTGCTATGTATCGTTGACGAATAAACCGAATGGGATGTACGATAGATGCGATTCAAGGTCGTGTCCAATGACGGATTTTAGTATTACCGATTTTGAACCTTCAGAGTTATATGTAAAAAGAAAGGAAAGATATTGAGTTTCAGTTTGGTTATAGGTTTGCCATAGAGGCGAGAACAACTGAAAAGTAAAGCGCTTGCGCAGAATACCCCTTGCTAGGAATACAACGTGACTGTTGTGGGAAAACGACTGAAGGTGCGCCTGCACATCGTGTTATCAATTTTCTAACAGCTGTCTTACTATTGCTGCCTAAAACTTCTTCGAAAAAATGTTGATATGATTAGCAGTCAGTTCTAGGCACGAATATTTATATCATAAGAAGCATTAACAAGTAAAATGCTTCCAATCTCTTTATGTGATCCCCTACAGGAGCCAACCAATAATATATATGAGTCTTATATATTTCTTTTGCTGTATAGAGTCATATATTTTGATTTTTCGAATTATGTTTATGTTTCATAAAATATAATCCAATATTTTACGGCATGTGACATGAGGTTTAGAACAATCTCATTGCTGCTGTTGCCCAAATTTCTCGACCTCAATCCCACAGCAATAATTTACAGGGACAGAGAGATTTCAACATTATTCCTTCCTGCATATGTAATTTCGAAGCGAGACGCAGAGCGGTGAAGCTTTCGAACGGAGGGTGGAACAAACAAGGAGGAGTTCTGAGTGTCCAAAACATTTAGAACTGTCATTTCTCTCACCCTCCTGTTCCTCTTGAACTGGCAACATTCTGCATCTCTTGTGCATTCAACTGATGTGCCTCACCTTTCTCTATTGGCGAGCACGGACTGTAAATTCTCGTTTATGACGTATCCAGTCTGAATCTTCATGTTATAAAGACATTGCCTATGCTAGGAGAACAATGAACGAGAGAAATCTGAAACGACGGATCAGCGTACGTAAACACATTCCCAGTAACCTCATATTCTCTATCAACTGAAACCCAGACCGGCTTCCTCCAGAAATATCTGTTACATATTCCTGGAAAACTAACCATAGCTTCCTCTCTTCAATAATATTTCAGTACAGCATTCTGAAAATTGCGTTTTTTCAGAAGAAATCTGTCTAATTCGAAGAACTGATCAACGTATCTATTAAAATAAGCTATTTTTTACATCTTCAACTTGTATTTGTTACCACATTGGACAGAATTAGAAACTGTCTTAGTTTAGACCAGTGTTTTTAAGCGAGTGAATAACAACATAGACAATTCATACAAAAATACACAAATTTTCTGTGTCTAAACAAGAATATTTCAGTGTTTGAAACACTGTAGAAGATCGAATCATAATTTGATACTTGAAACTCTATATGAATGTTACAAATGCCATTGTTATATGATGTGTGTGAACCAGCTTCGTAGCTAAGGGTTTCCTTGAAATAAACGGTACTGAAGTAATGTAATTTATAACACCATACATATTTAACAAACATCGTAATCAACGTAAAAAGACGTAAGTAATAATATTGCGAAACTTTAAATTTACTATACTATGAGAAACATTCAACGAATTATACTCACCAAAACATTCTGGTTCAAATAACCAAAGGATGTAACACCAGACACCCACTATAATATTAATGGTCTTGGTGCAACAAGGTGATAGTCATTTACAACACAAATTTCTCGCCTCGTACACTAGAAAGTGTATTGTGGCGTATAGATCCTTTGCTATGGAACGATCGCGAAACAAACGAGACAGCAGCCGTTGCTGGGCAGCGACAAGCGCGCCAATGGACTGGCTGGAAAACGGTGGTTTCTGCACGTTACGCGTCGGTGGCTCCGAACTCAACAATGGGCACAGCAACAGAAGAACTGTTTTCTCTGTACGGCCCGTGCCTAGATATTATGAGCAGGACAATGAGTGAGTGCAGTGTAGTGCAGTTCAGTTGAGTGATGTGCAGGGAAATAAAGAGTTGATTGGTGAGGTAGTGAGTTAGTCAGAGAACTAAAGTTCAGTCATTTTGAGCTGTTGCTATCAGAAGTTGGTAGCTGATGCACGGGGATAATTTGGGAACCCAGAGTAAGGGGAGTTTACACCGTTTGAAGAAGTTACCAGGCAACGACTGCTGAAGACATTGTAGGCTTGAAAAGATTTAGTGTGTGCTATAGTGAACTGCAGATTATGTGAATTAGCGATAGCACTATAGTTACACACAGTTACGGTCTTTGAGTGGTCAGTAAATTCAATTACCAATCTAAACCCCGTCTATAAACATTCATACACGTGAAAAATGGCTACAAGGCGACGAAACAGTGCTGACCCAAGCTAGCTGACTCAAGCCAGGAAGATATTTGATTCGAATTTCAGACCAGACACTCAACTATTCTGACTAATGATTCTCCTGCTTTTCCTCAGCCCCTAAGGGCTACTTTCGGAGTTGTACCTTAAATCAGGGCAAGGCGGCTTCCTTTCACATAATTTCTGGGTTATTATTCCCTGTCACTTAGTCATTCGACTCTACAGAGGATGCGTTACTGATATCATAAAAAACTACGATGAAGCAGCTACCGACGTGCCTCGATCTGTACTCCTATCAATGGAGAGCTTAGAAGAAAGTGAAGCTACAAAAGATTTTATTAATTTAACTTTTAATTACTATTATACGCACATCATATTACTTCCCTATTTTCACCATTAGTATTCATGCTATAATATTCCCAAGAAGAAATAACCACATGTAACATGTAAGCTCCCAATTTAATTAACATCTAATGAAGTCCATAGAACACAGTCCTCTTAAGATGTAAGAAAGAAATTCACAGCATTTAATGGAATATGAAAGATCGCCTTTTTCACAAAATTCCGTCCCCGACCCGAATACTCAGCCAAATGAATCTAGTCTACTCCTTTCCATCCTATAATTTTAAGGTACATTTCAATATTCTTCCATCTACTCCTAGACCATGTGGTGTTTTATTGCAGTCTGATGTATAAAATGTCTAACAAACATTACTGTATAGGATATCAGTGTGGATTTCCGTAAATAGTGGACGCAGTATTCATAACACAAGAAATATTGGTCTTCCAGGTTTGTTACCATCTAACCCCCATTCGTTATTTTGGAAATATTTTATATGTCATTCTTCAATTCCCTGTATAGGACTCGTTACCCTGATGATATGACCTGGATACAGAATCGCCTGTTGCGTAAAAATTTCAACTGGTCATTTTCGCGGGACAGTGCGGCACATTCAAGCTCCTAATTAAATGTCGAATAAATACGTCGAATTAAAACTGTCTGTTACAACTTTTGCTTTGTTTACCCCCCTTTATCGTGGTAAATACTGAGACCGCAGCAACAGACAGTTATCCACATCGTGCAGCTAACAACGCCCCATCAGTATAGAGTTTCGTTAAGTCTGGCAGGGATATGGGGAAGTTATTGTGGTGACTGCAAGGCAAATGTTTGTGTAAGTGGCTGACGCGCGTTTGAGTACTGTCACAGAAGCGGTCGGTTAACCCGGGGAGATGCAACAGAGGCTTTGTGGCAGACAGGAGAGCATGACTGGACGGACGAGAGGCAGAGAAGCAGTTAACGATGTAATTAATTCACCAAGTACACAACTGTGGTAAGTGATAAGACACGACGAATAAGTGACAAGTCCTACTGTTGGCCTGTTGTCGGGAAGAAACTTAATGAAAGAACAAACAAGTACTTGAACAAAGGAGACAGGGAGCTTATGGACTATGTTCCGTCACGGCTGAAACAATCCGCCATGTTTAGCTAACTGTATCTGGAGGCTCAGAGCCCTAGGCATTTCGCCAGGTCAATTCAAATTCAGCAAACCTCAACCTCCCTTATATACAACCAAGAAGAATATACGTACGTAACAACTAAACCCCTTACAATGTCTTCATCTGTAAATAACACCATAAAGCTGTGTTCTTAAGGCACTAACAGTTTCTTACTGAGTCAAGGAATTCACGGTATTTTATGGAAAGAAAATATTCATTACTGTGCACATTAAAGCCCCCTCAACTGGGCCATATACTGAGGAAGTTTCACACTCCACATCCTCACTTCCTACTTCTTAAAGATTAATAATAATATTTCTCCCTCTTATCTACGCCTAAGCCGATCACAGTGGACGCGTAATATAAGGCATGAACTGTCTCCGCTCGTTTGAATG
The DNA here is from genome assembly GCF_002891405.2 of Cryptotermes secundus. NCBI lineage: Eukaryota > Metazoa > Arthropoda > Insecta > Blattodea > Kalotermitidae > Cryptotermes > Cryptotermes secundus. Next base: position 2,764,483 of record NW_019719358.1, read on the forward strand.
CTGGGATCGTGAGTTCGAACCCCACTCAAGGCATGAATGTATGTGTCCGTTTATTCTGTGTTTGTGCTAATGATGTATCTACGTCAAAGTTTCTGTATGATATTAGGACACTAATATCTTAATACTCAAACTCAAGCTGGAGAGTCATCCATTTTCTGATATCCTTAGCTGTTCATTCAACACATTTGCAGTTCTCTTCCAAGCCTGGAGACCGCCTGCTCCATCGACAATGCTGAGGATGTGCCACGCCCTGATGATATGGAACACACTTAACATGGGCTGTGACATATTTAAGATATATTTCAAAACAAACGTTTCTGCCAGACATAAATACCGCCATTATAAGCAAGAAGATTCGAATTTATGTAATAGACAATTAGGTCTTTCTGAATAATGAAATAAGTTGTCAGTATGGAATACAGAAATTCGTAACAGATTCAGTTATAGATTTTAATAACGGAGAAATTTGTAAGAGTTAAATATTGTCCTATCCTTGTCCGTCCGTCCGTGTTCCAGTCCCCCCCCCCCCCCCCAGGGAAAGTTTGGAGAAAATGAGAGTAAAATCTTTGATGATACTTGATACCATTTCATGCCAGTAGAGGCCACCACATCAACGATGATACGAACATGGCGACCGTACGAACATGGAAGTGGAAGTGACGCTGTTGTTAATAGTAAAGTCATAGAAACCTAATGTTTTGTGTTTAACACTGCTTCGAAAGTATGCAACTTTTGTGAATGTAACTTTTGCGGACGCTGAAAGAATAATTCGAGAAAAATACATTCAGCTTCTAGTGATGGTGCTGATAGAATGTACGTATTAATGTAGCTAAACACGTAATTTTGCAATCAACGCAGAAATGGACGAACCTGCACATGGTGCCTGAAATCCTAGTTAAATTTCAATAATTACGAACATTAAGGCTGTACAAACTACGAAGCATACACTATAGTATATATGGATAATTTCAATTATTAGTAACAAGCAATATTTTAGAAATATATACAGAAGAGTTATCACTGAATTGTATAACTTAATAAGCGATATATATTTATGCTTGTCTCACCACACACAATGAAACATCTGAACGGTAGCAAGCATCATCAGTCATTCCCAGAATGCCTTCCCCTTACACACTTCATGTAGTGTACGCGAGAGTATTCTAAAATAAGCAGTGACCTATTTCAAAGGGCCGTTTCAGATATTCCATTACTCAGGCAAATATTGACACAGTGTTTGTTTCGTCTCCTTTCAGCCTTGAGGAGCTATGGAGAAAGGCAAACGATTAACCCTTGCACACGAAACTGAAATTCCCTTTCTGCATGCATTATCTTCAGAAAAAAAAAGCAAACGCTACGGAAAGCGCTGGAGGCTTCCTATTGCAACAATCTGTATATGCTTACGCTTATAAGCACGTATGAATATACATATATATATAAATGTACATAACCATATATTTATCTATGTACCTATAAATATATACTTCAATTCCATGTTAGGGTTCAGTTTGTTGGTAGTTTGTGATTTAACCACGGATTCTTCGAATGAGACGAAAATATGAAAATGCATAGTAAGTAATATTTCGAAAAACAATCATGTCTCCGTTGAAGGCAATATTCTGGCAATTCAGTCATCAAACATCGTTTGATTGTTTTAAAAAACGATGTACACCTTAGTGTTAGTTAAAATATATAACATTTATATCTATGACATGTAATACTAGTTTCCTTGTGTGTTGATAATATCCTCTGAAGATAGTCATTTCGACCGAAACATGTAAAGGATGAAAAATTAAAGAGAACTTTTGTCAAACACACTTGGCGGTGGTTAATAATCTTTTATAGAGAATATTTAAATTAACATGTGCATTACATGTGTGATTGTGTGTGTTTTTGTGAAAGAGAGAGAGAGTGTGTGTGTGTGTTTGTGTGTGTGAGAGAGAGAGTAATGTAGCAGTCTTTTACAATAAACATTTTTTTTTTTTTCAGAAACCACGTTAAGATCGATCTGTGGGATTTTCTTTTAACTTTCACGTTCATGGCTTACTGTTCTATTTGACTGATGTGGGCCACAATTCTAATGAGGCGATACCCTTTAATGTAAACTCGAAATAGCCAACACAGCTATTTTCGAACTCGGCCACGGGGTTTCACATATATCAAGATGAACATACAGACACGATCTCAGTGTACACTGTACAATCAATGCTATACATATGTTAGATGTTGTTTGGACGATGCTCAGTCCAACGAAACTGTGATTTGAAAAAAAGGAAATCATTAAGTGTTAACTGACTTCGACCTTATTAAACTAAATTTGACCTCAGCTGATGTATCAGATGGTTTTATATTTAATCACTTTCTGTGAACTTGTCATTTACAATAAACGAATTCGTTCTACGCTAAGCGATAAGCACTAAAGTTATCTTCACATACGTAAGTACATTAGAATACTTCTGAGCACCAGGTTACTTGCTTTTGTCCAAAATTCAGGAAAATACAGAGTGTTATTTATTTTGTTATGTAATATTCTGTAGTCCAGAAATTTTACTGATGTTTCAGAGGAGCTCTCTACTTCCATCTTCGAGGTGGAAATAAAGCTAAACAAGAAATCAGCAAGAAGAATGCGCCAAGCTAATTACTAAACCGCTAATACCCAAACTGAATACCACGAATTATTGTAACATATACTTATTTTTTTAAATAAAAATGTTATTTATGGATATATGAAGCTAGAATAATCTTAAGTGCAGCGTTAAGCACGCGGTATTTTCCACGGAATAACAAACTGCAGAGAAACTAGCGTGAAATAATAAACGTTTCAAAACAACAACTCGCGTAGGAAGGATAATATAAAAAGGATCCTAAGTGGGGTACTATATATGAAAATATTTTGCCAGCTTATTTTATACACGGCAAATGCGCAACACAATAGCATTGAAGGCATACTGACTGAAGGAAGAATACCTTGAGCTTTAATAACAAAACAACACAACACGTAAAAGTCCTCACGGTTTGCTTTGTTCCAACTACAGGCCTATACAAGGCGAAATGGCGGTAGAAAGATATGAAAACTGGCTCCATAGCTGAAAGTTCTAGATAAGCTCAACTGTGTGTCCCGCTTGTGCATGTAGATATCCCGAAGTGATGGAAGAACGAACTGTTCATATTGAAGAGCAACATAATTTAGACTGCAGGTAAAATCAGCTGGATTTTGTGCTTTTATGTCAATGAGTATAATTATAATCTGAAATATGAGAAATGAAAAGGATATACATGAGAGGTATAATTAACTGAATGATTCAGGCTCTTAGTTGGAAATATTAACTGGTCCAGCCACTTCTTAGTTCTAAGGAAAGCCGATCATTTGATTTGCTCTGTGTCATCCCAATCAAATACATCTATGCTATAAGTTACCTTAATAGAGTCTTCTTATTATTGTTTTCCTCCTCCCCCTCCTTTTTCCTTGTTTGTCTCATTATCATAATCAGAATTCATCCGAAAATACGAATCTTATAGATAGCTGGTTGAACCCAGTGGACTGAATACAGCCCAACCCGAGGGCGATACTTACACATAAAAACACAAACATAGAAAGTGGACATATATTCATGCCTCGAGTGGGATTCGAACCCATAATCCCAGCCTTCGAGTTGGCGAAGACATTTGTTTCCTTAGACCACACAACCATTGTGGCCAGCATCTTGACACTAAATTTACCAAAAATTTACCAAATTTACTAGTAGATGGTTTCATAGTTGAGGCGGTGAATTGCCGGGCTCTCACTGCGGGGGTCAGAGTTTGATTATGGTTTATTTCATGTGTAATATGAAGTGGAACTTTTGTTAATGGGGGCATATTTTCTCCAAATACTTCTGTTTCCTCAGCCAACATTCATTCCATCAAATTCTCCAGTCCTTACCCGTATCTGGGTCTGGAACAATAAGCTTGTTAAGTACCAAGGTACTGCCTTACCTCACCATAACAATAATTAACTCAGGGCAAATGTTGAGAACGCAGGCACTTCAAAACCACTTACATCAAATTCAGTCAATGAATGCTTTAGCATATAAACCCATTAATAAACATCGACCGAGAAACAAAAATGTTCCCACGGCAACGAATCAACACTCAACAACAAAGGAACTGTTTGAAGCGGTGTTTCCTGTGGTCCGTCTCTGCAGCAACAGTTTAAAAAATAGAATAGCTGTGTTTTCTACGTGGTCCGTGCCAGCAGTCATAAGCGGGACGAAGTTTAGAGCTTAGTCAGCTCCCGTGTGGAGACGGGGTCGAATACCTCCACCGTGACCCTGCGAGTCGTATGAAGCGACGAAAAGAGAAGTCCCAAATCTGAGACAGTAAAATATGGTCGCGAGTCCCAAGGGACTCGGACCCGAGAAAGACCTCGCTGGCAAGGGCCAGCAGCATATGTAAAAGACAGACCCGTCCTCTCGTCAGAGAGGGTCCCCACAAAAATAAGACCGTAACTGTCAAACAGTAATAATTAATATCTTCTCGACACCAAGACTTACTGACTGACTACCCGTCAGACGCAATGTAACTTTGACTTTGACTTGAGCTTAGTCAGTTGAAAGTCGGTCTGTGAAGAGAAGACTAGGAGGTTGGTGTGAAATAACTGCCAGCCTGGGAGTTAGTCAGTTGATGCACTGAGAGATGTAAGAGAATCTGCGAAGATTAGGCTCATTCTGTGCGGCTGAAGAAAGTCCGTTGTTAAGATCCGTTACCGGGAAACGGATAGTGGAGACTGCAGCAGATGAAAAGACTTAGCGTGTGCTGTAGTGATTTGTATAGTGATTTGTAAAGTGTGGAAATCAGTGACGTCACTGTGATTAAGTGCAGTCTTGAGTCGTGTATTGGGCAATTAATCCAATCTCCAATCCAAAACAACGTCTGTATAGTCATTTTCTATTATCGAAAATTGTTCGCATAGTACGAATATTTCCCTCCACATATACCTCCCGTCTATCTTTCGTTTTTTCAAAAAAACTTTTTTCGAGCGGTTACTTCACCAAAATCCTATATACGTATATTGTCTCAGTCTCTCATCCTAGTGAGTTGCTTAACATAGTAGAGCCTGTAAATTTCGATATTTTCTCTAAGCTTCATGTTAGTGTTGTGACGTGTTTAGTGACAAGACAAAGAGTATGGGTTGATAATTGGATTTATTGAATATTTATAGATCGTAAGTACAAGTAGCTACAGCGCTATCGCTAATTCACACACTCTACATTTCACTACAGGACAAAAAATTCTTGCCAGTCTGCTATATCTTCAACGGTTGCCGCCTGAGAACACGCCCAACGTCGTAGGTTCTTCAGCTTCTGTGTTCCACGGTTCCGATAATCGCTGGCTGGCGTCTATCTCACTACTCATCTAGGCGTTTCCTGGTTACAGTCTTCTAACAAATGCTATTCATCACGTCCTTACAACTAAAGGGCTGCATTTCCTAACCGTCGAATCCACACTGTACTGATCTACCCATGGCCTCCTGGCCAAGGCCTAGGGCCTCTTCTCAGACTGCTAATCGGAGACCACTCGACTCTGGACTGCTGAAAACCAGGTAGTTACTTTACGACTAGCGGTTTACCGCCAATAACTTAATCTTGGCGCCAAACCTCTTGAGGCCCATGATCAGGTTTTCTCGCAACTGGACTCTTACGGTCATAGTCCTCTTCTCTGAAGAGAATGGGTCAGTCTCTTGTCAAGTGTACATATTGCACCTATAGTATAATATTGAAAATTCTACCCTTTACAATACATACAAGTCCTCTGTTAGTACAGGCTTTGCAAAGAAGATCATGCCTATCTTACGTATCTCACGATACAACTACGGTTTAGTCACTTGAACGGTCGTAAGCTTGACCGCCTTTTATATTTTCTGTGTCTGACTTCGTCTTGTCCTATGCTGAGAATAAGGTAATTCTCATGATTTTGCATGATCTCTGCATACAAGTATACAGCTTCGGGATGGACCTCACAGAAAACATCGTTTTTAACAGCTCTTCTGTTGTTGCGTGAATGTCTGTTATGGCGATCGCAATACGGATACCGACCGCTGCGAAGCAACGGATGTTCGCTGAATAGCGCCGTTGCATGTTTACCGTGCCATATCTAGCAATGGACACGGCTTCTCTGGTTATACTGTTGCGGTTTTCAGCGGATATGCCACAATATTCTCTTCACATCAGAGTTACAACACCTAAGTAATTTATTCCCTTGAGAATATGCCACTGTCATTCTACATGGTTCTATTTTTCATGTGACATATATCTCGCACTTTTTATTCTTTGCTATTTAATCATCTGAACACTACACAATTAGGTGATAAGTAAAAAGCATGAACCCTATAGGGAAATATTTCCAGAATCCTCTTCTTTCATCCGTCTTGGAACATATGTTTCCTCTCGGCTCTATATCCGTAAACTCTCTGAAGCAATGTTCTGCACCATACAAAATGGATACAGGTGCAACTGTTATACGTCATTCGCAAAAGTGCATACAGTTATGACCTCCAGCATCTACCAAAACCAAAGTCATTGAACCGATTTGTATGAAATTAAATTCTGGAATGTTCTGTAAAATTCGCTGAACGAATTATTTTGCTGGTGCTGGCCGAGTCAAAATTCTACTATACATGGGCTGAAATATAAGCCGTATGATTATTATCAAAAATAGCTAAGTGAGTAAAATATTTATAAGGTAAAGAGATAAAGTTGTCCCTGTGCTTAACTAATTAAGCACTACGCCATGAAGACATATGGGGGAGTGGCTGCATAGATCCACATTTTCTTGACCTCAGCACTAGTTGCAGGTGAGTGGTGAGCTTCAAGCCCCGGCCGCTTTACCCCCGTACCCATTGTTGAGGAGGTTGGGTGGACCCCATAAATTGTCTGGACTAGAACTCCGACTCCTCGGTCGTCCAGCCCGTAGCTAGTCGCTATACCGACTGAGCTATCCTGGCTCCCGTAAAATATCTGTACACAACTTACAACCCAGTTCCCCTCAATGCCTGTAGAATTTATCTGAAACTTTCATCGACAACGTAGCTGAAGAATAAAGTAAGTTTGCTTCTAGCTGACGTCATCTGCTTTAAAACCATGCATCTGTATCTGCAACTGACTACTGGTGTTGCTAAAAATATACGCAGTGGTAGTGACATACTGCAACAACAATTTAAGTTAGTATTACTATGTGAAATGTAATGTTATTCAACAAACACAGTTCATTCGAAATTTCAGTATTATGTCGTGTTAATGGAGATTAGGACATAGCGACCAAGAAGAAGAAGAAGATAAATAAAGAGCAATATTTCAGTTCAGTTAATTCTGTTTCGAAGACACATTTTACCCACGAATTAATTCATTTACACTGTCCATCCGAGGACACGAAAAAAGAATACAGTTTAATGATATGTCGTTGCAAGAATTTTATTGGATAAAATTAGCATCAAACCCAATGAGGCACTGAAAACTGACATGACGTAGAAAACGGCGGGTGGTCGGACGCAAGACTGGATGTAAAAAGAATACTGTTGCGAAATCCAAAGGAGTGAAACCGGATCAGTTCCGGCAGAGCCTTCTAAGGAAGGCTGTGGCTCAAAAATGGCTGTTTTGCCAATGAAGACGATGTAGAAATATCACATATGTATATTGTTTACTGGTAGGGGTGTCCAAAGTGAATTAATTTAGAGTATATTTTTCAAACGTAACTGTAATATTATTTTTATATTTGTCCATAAAGAAAAAAGAGAACTTATTAGATCACTATTAGCTTACAATATTAGTATTTCATTTTGCCCATATTATCTTAGATCATTCTAGGGTTTGCACAACACAGGCTGAACATTGTCACATTGGTCTGAAGTATTCTTATGTAGGGGCACTATATATTATTTCCTTGCCCTGTTTATGCACTTTAAGAGGTCATATTTTAGTGAACTTTTCGTAAGTAATTTAATGAATCGCTGTCACGTTAGAAACTTACTTAAAGTGGACGAAAACTTTCGACTTTTTGGCGCTGAGGAAGTCTCGTGTGTGTAGTGAGTCACTTGAATATGGAACTTGCATAAAATGAATCTAGTTCACCTGACACTGCCATATGGAACAGACGGCGTTCTTCCTTCAACTCTAGACATTTGATGAGTTCCCTTTGAGGGAGTTGGTTGGGAATCAACGAAGTACTGAGGCCGCTACAAGACGGTTGGCGCCACAGTCGATCGATAAGTCTCTCAGACAAGGCTGCCCCACTAGCTTCCCCACACTGAAATCCGTACAGAACAAATTTTTATGGAGAGCCGCTTGCTTAATGGATTTATTTCGCAATCCACTTATTTTAGATCGACACGGTAGGAAATATACAAACATATGCTCTTATTTCACGGTTACTGTGACTTTAGAGCATGAAGCTTACACTGTTGTCCTTGAAACGTTAACAATTTTGTCAGCGAGCTGGATAATTGCGGTTTTTTGAGGCTGGAATATTCATTACATAATAAAGTTAATCTACTCTATGCGCCATTGGTAAGTCACACATTTAACAGACAACCTTACGGAATATCTTATAAACTTTATAGACTGAATCCTGTTGGGTGTATAATATCTTATGGTTTTGAACAGCAACGCAACAATGAAGTAGACATATCTTCGGATGAAGATAAAAAACAGGTGTTGATATGTATCTTACTTATTTAATTGAAGCATAGATTTCTTGCGCTACATGTTTCGACCTATGACTTAGGTTATCTGGAGGCATCTTTCTATGATCTATAAGCCAAATTATTAAAGTTAATTGTCACGATATGGATCCATATTATGCAACTGGTGCCTGTTGTTGCGAACGAATGCTTATTTGTTGACTGAGCATATATATATATATATATAATTTCTGTAATGAGCTTTAGTAGAACGTTAGAATATATATTCTAATATTCTACTAAAGCTCATTACAGAAATAATTACGATTAAAGTTTAAATGTAAAAGTTTGAACATAAAAAGTATAAAAGTATTAATTCCGCAATATACGTAGTACTTGCTGTTAGCTGGTGTTCTTAGGTGTCGTGCAAACGCTGTATGATCGTGTGTCGAGGTGCCTACTGCCTTGTAGCCTTTTCACTGAAACTAATTCTCATGTGAGTAAAATGATCGTGATTTCATGTTTTCTTCCTATGGTCACGGTCACTTTGGATTGACATGGAAGAGTTGAGTGCTTAAATATTAGTGTGCCCCAAGGTTGCCCCTTGTTGGTATGGGGTTATTTATGTTTCTTTCCCCTTGGCACTACGGCCCCAGTGGGCCTAGGCCTACCTCCGTGAGCTTCTCCTTTCACTTCGGTTTTTCGAGATTTTACACATTCGGTAGGACTCCTTGGGCGGGTAATCAACTCGTCGCGAGGCCTCTACCTGTACACAAACACAGACAAACGCACACATACAAACTAAACATCCATGCCCTGAGTGGGATTCGAACACACGATCCCCGTTTCCAAGCGAACGAAGACAGTACATGCCTTAGACCGCTCGGCTACCGTGACCGGCAACTACAAGAATACCCTACTTAATTCTGCAAAGACAAACGCAGAATGAAAACTGCAAACAAAGCACTTTTATAGGTTATTTTTTAACGCAAGTTTTTAAGCAATTTGCTGACCTATACTGTCTTGCCGTACCAAAGAGTTAATTTAAAATATACAAAGTTGTTGATTTTATTACATCAGTCTATTTCTACAAAAAAGGTGTGCATACCAAACAGGATTACACGTGTTACATATCACCTGGTAAAGGTCTATCTTAGTGACTGAATGACCAGTTAACAGTGTAAGCAAATATTATGTTTTCGTAGTGCTTCACCCCAGTTAGTTAGTTAGTTAGTTATTGGAGAGGGTGGGTTTCCCCATGCACTTAGACCAGTATTGGTCCATTGTGCTTCCCTCTATGATATTCTACCAGTCTCTATATCCTACCGATATTGGTGCGTACCATCAGTCCCGCCGAGCCAGCGAGTTCGGCCTCCACTGCCTTGGTGGTGTCTATAATGCTTCCCACATCTGTCAGAGGCATTAGAGACTACTGTTGGGCGGGAAATGTCCTGAATTTGGCTCAGAGGTCCCCTTGAGGCATGAGGTTCTTTTACGTGCCGTAAAGCTACGACACGGGACCCACGGCTTGAAGTCCCTCCCGGAGGACTTGTTCCCTGAATTTTTCCGCCCTTAAAAATTCGACGACCTCCGCCGGGTTTTTGAAATCGCGTACCACGAGTCATGAGGTGGGAACGTTACTTCTAGACTACGGAGGCCGCTTTCGCCGCAGTTGATAAACTATTGGTATATACATGAATGTACACCATCTATCGTCGAGTATGAAACACTACCTCCAATTCTATGGATTTTGAAGAAATGTGGTACAGATACGAAGAACACAGACTGAGGGTATTTGAGAACAGGGTGTTCAGGAGAATATTTGGACCGAAGAGAGATGAAGTGACAGGAGGTTGGAGAAAACTGCATAATGAAGAGCTTCATAAGTAGAACTCTTCTCCAAGTATAATTAGAATGATCAAGTCACGGAGGATTAGATGGACAGAACATGTAGCACGAATGGGGGAGAAGAGGAATGCATATAGGATATTGGTGGGAAAGCTAGAAGGAAAGAGACCACTGGAAATACCAAGGCGTACATGGATGAACAGTATTAAAATGTATCTTAGAGAGATATGATGGGATGGTATGGATTTAACTGATCTGGCTCAGGATGGGGACCAGTGGAGGGGTCTTGTAAACACGGCAATGAACATTTGGGTTCCATAAAATGCTGGGAAATTCTTGAGTGGCTGCATAATTTGCGGCTTCTCAAGAAGGGCTCAGTTCCGTGAGTGAGTGAGTGAGTGGCACAGACATATAAAAATTTCACTGCGCTGAATATTGGGTTTATGGTCTTCTATTACGGGAACCTATCAATCAAACCACACAGTATCGCATCCCGGAAGACCCAAATGTAATGACAGAAAGAGATAGACACTAAATCTTAAGTAAAATTATGGCAACCAAACTGGTCCGTCTTTTTTTCAACGCACCAAGATGAAACTGACTGCCCAAAATAGACAACATACACTGCAATCAGTCAGTGCTAAACGTTTTCGCGCAAGTCACATTTTCAAACAATTTATGAATACACACATCAAGCAGTGCTGTATTCTTAAACGCGTCCTTACGGGACACGGCTCTTTCTCCCAACCCTGTTACATTACATACTGTTTCCTTGCAGCCTATGCGCGGCACGCCGTTTTCTTCTCATCTGGCAGTACGGTTTAGTTACGTGTGTAGAACGCACTCACAAGGTAACCGTGTTGTCCTGCTCGATTATGAAAAGGAACCCATAGAATTATACAATATCGGTTGCTGAGAATAGGCCAATACGAGATATCTCGTATTAACGATATGCAACCCCTAAGTAGATACTATACGCAGGTTTCCAACCCATGAGTGTTCTAACACACTTTGAGGTCTAGTTCCAACTACACAGTAACGTAATACCCTGTATGTCCAGTAGCGTCCCACATAGCACAAAATTCCAAGAACGCACCTGGAAGAGGATGCATAAGCCTCTGGGGCGGGGCTAGAAAACTAATCCTCGAAACCTAATTAAGTCGTAATTTAGCGTTGGAATGAAGCAATTGAGACTCTTTGTCGTTCTGTCTCGCTTTATTTCAATACAGTTCTGAGCATAGCACGAAATAGCCGGTTCCAAACAGCTGAAGTCTTTAAACGCTTTGTCACTGGTGAGGCGACAGTGTATGCTGAACGAAGCCTCTCAGATAAAACAAAACTGTACTAGAAAAGTAACTCAATATTATTGCAATTAAATTAATTCAGTCAATATTCTTCCTGAAAAAAAAACATGGTTATACTTTCATGAAATGAGAATCTATTGGAAAGGAAGTAAACGTAATTTTACGAGAACACGTATATCAAATTAATTAATGAAAATAAATAGTATCATATTTATTCAGACGTTGAATATAATTAAAGCAGTGGCTTTCTGCGCAATATACCGCGCGAGTATTGATAACTAAACTCAAACACTTCCGAAATGGAGTCCGGGAAATACCCAGAAAAGTTCATGGCATTAGGAGACCCCTTGTGCTCAACCACCGCACTAAAAGTAATTAACGCTGTTGCAGCAGAGTTCTTGAGACTAAATTATTTGCCTAACCTCAGTACGCAACGTGCAGTGTACACACAGTTGGTACCCTTGCATGCTATCGGGACATATGAGGAAACATTGAATGTAATCACGGGTGAGTGGTAAGAGTTTGACGTACTTTGCGAGAAGTTGCCTCTGAAGAATCCTTACTGAGCAAACTACTCAGTGCAGTAGCACTGTCACACCCACAGAATGTTGTCAGAGCGATTTCAGAGTAATGAATATAGCAAATAGGAACTGTAGTTCATCACTGCAAATATAGAGAATGACTTAAAGAGTGAACACACAATTAATGAGTTATCATTACTTTAAGATCTAGAAAAATCGTTGTGTTCATGGAAACAAACGGATACATATATATCCAGCGTCATCAACAGGAAGTCTATGTTGATAGAAGTTCCGGTAACTAATTCATAATTCATCCATTTATAATTTGGCTGTCCACTAAAGCAATCCCCCCCCCCCAAGGTGTCTCCACCTTGTCGTGGTGTTGGGGCTTTCGTGACTCTGTGACCTGGTGAACTACGCCGGCGGTAGTTTGACTACCAGTAGGTCACCTATCCCGGAAATGTCAAACGGTAGAGTACAGACTAAGAGAGATAGCATGGTCCTTCAGGGTGGGGGTTGGGCATGAGGCTAACAACCTCAACATGTAAAAAGAATTTTGTTGAGAAACCTAACAACCAGACCCCCATTCCTATGGCAGCACGCATTGGTTGTAGAGTGTGGTTGTAGAGGAGGCCAGGCTCACCCAGGGATGTAGCGACGAGTGGTCGGTAGGTAGGTACTAAAGCAATCAGCATTTGAGTTTCATATTTCACGAACTAGCTCATACGTAAATCAAGATACTAGATCATATTAATAGAAACCGTCGTTTGAGTATATATACTATTTTGCAGATAGTCGGTAGAGAATTTATGAACTTCGGTTTCATGCACTGAACACACTTCAGGCAAATTGGCTTCTTATAATCTCTGAACTTTATGCAGACAACAGTGCTGAAAACGTGGCCTCGTAAAACGAGTCATTAAGCTACAACGCTATCAAGTAAGGCAGTAGAATAAGATACGTATTTCGATGCCTGTGTGTGGGTGTATAAAGTTGCGACTAAGCTATGCAGTTAAGTCAACTTTATGCTTACCAATAAATCGGTCCCCTTGAAACATTAGGCAGCAACTGGCGTGGAATCATGTTCTTAGGCCTTACTATAAACCCGTTCTAGCATGGACTTTGCTGGAGACGACGCTCTGATTTCTTCGGGGCATAAAGGGAAGAGAGAGAGAGGGAAATCTTCACGTCCGGACTGAAGACACGGTGAAGGATCACGTATAGATTTGGGGTCTATGCTTGAAGACGGGCAGTAAAAAACGAGTGTGAGAGGCTTGTTGCGAATGTAGAAATTTGAATTTGATATCAGGGGGATGAACAAAGTGCAATATATAACGGGCAGGGGTTGTGTGTACCGCACGGAATAAAACATCTTAAAAAAGTAAGGAGACATTGAAGGACAAGAGAAGATTTTAAAGAGGGATGACAGATAAGACGAGTTCGTTGAGCATGAAAATAAGAAAGAAGATAAAGGAGGAATAAAATATGCAGTAGGAACACCGAGACGAAGGGAAGGAAACCAGCTTATCATACCGTGAAACAGGTTTTTGATAAAGTAGGTACAACAGAAATGCGTTAGAATCTTAATGCAAAAAATAGGTTCAATTCTTGTTCGTTTTTCCTCTACGTTTATAATATGGACATTTGGCCTTTCCCTACATGACCGCACACTGATCTACATTATTTAGCCCTCGTGATACAGCAGTATAGATCATCAGTCAATGAAATGATCGCCTTGGGTTCAGTAATTATGAAAACTCTGTAAATAGAGTCATAAAGACCTGAGGCGTTTTCGAACTTTCTTCTTACCAAATCCAATTCCATTGTTCGCTTTTCTATATGGCTTTGTCATGTCAAAAGAGAGTCTGTTATGTCGTTCCTTAATAAGGCTCTATACAGCCATATGGCTTTCGCAATACATCCAACTACTGATAAAAATAACCATCTTGCCTACAGCATACGCCCATAAAAATAACCGCTTCTGACTCTTTCTGTCTCAAATTCAAATTTTTTATCCAGAACTGCTGTAATCATAAAACTCTCAAGCAAAGATGTATCGTAAGTGTATGTAATATGTCTCTCACAAAACACAGCACAGTCAAAAAAAGAAAAAATGACGTGACCATAGAGAATGAAAAATATCTATTAGAAAATAGATGTAAATGGGCATCGATCTGTAAAGAAATCAATATCAATGAAAAATAAGACAACAGAATTAATATTCCAGTCTTAAATGTTTCTTAATCAAAATAAAATGAGACAACAATAAAATTAATTTCTTCATCAAATTAAAAATCCATCAAAATTTACCGTCCATGGTTAGGTTCAAACACTGCAATCGTCTAGCATGCTTTTCGAAACACTACAGAATATATTTTTTATTGCTAGTGGGGTGGAACTAAGTCCCTTGTACTGCGGCCACTTCTGCCCTATTGTACCAGCCCCAGATGACAGGTGAAGGTGATTGTGGAGCAATTGGTGGAATGAAGATTGGCAGGGGAAACCGAAGTACTCGGAGAAAACCTGCCCCAGCGCCACTTTGTCCACCACAAATCCCACTTGACCAGACCCCGGGATCGAACCCGGGCCGCCGCGATGGGAAGCCAGCGACTAACCGCTTGAGATATGGCGCGGCCTTACAGAATAATTACTTCGGCTGTTTAACCGTGAATTAAAATTTAGAATAAAATTATTCCCAGCCAGAAGACACCTTAATTCCGAGGCATCAATAATAATTACAAAAATTGCAGCCATTATTTTAAATATCTGTTCCTTCCTTTACGCTTGGCCTCCTAGGCCGCCAGATTTAACCCCACTGGATTTTTCCACTGGGGCTATGTGAAGAAGATTGTGTACAAGGTTAAGATCAACGAACTTCAAGAGCTGAAAGCCCGCATAAGGGACGCTGTGGCTTCTGTAACACCAAACATGCTTGAAGCAATGTAGAACGAGGTCGAGTATCATCGGGATATTTGTCATGCCACCAAGGGAACCCACACTGAAATTTATTGAGAAAGTTATATACTCAGAAAAAGCTTTCATAAATTTTCTTTTTAATGGCAACACCCATAAATGTGTATAATAAATGCTTTCTGAGATATAATTATTTTATTTTGATACCTTTCATCCGGGCGTTCTGTATTTATGCAATAATAATGACTAAAAATGCATAACATTAAAACTGTAATTGCAGCTTTACTTTTTCCATACTCATGTCCTTCCCCCAGCATTACTGTGACCCCCAAGGCAACGAGATTTCGAGTGGATAGCGTGTAAAATGTTTTTTTTATTCAGTTATTAACCTACTTCCCAAGAAAGACTGAGAGTGTAGTGTAGCTAGGTATAATGGAAGCAAGCTCCGTAGATTTTACTTAGCTAGTTGGACAGAAGAGTTGGCTGTCTTGTGTTTGACGAGCCTGGTGGAAGTATGCACATCTGAGAGGTTTGCTTCAGCTTTAGTGTGGCCTTGGTGGTCTTGTCGAGAGATTAGGTTCAAAGTAACCCATGCCTTATTACGTTAAACACAAGGGTCACGTTCCTAATGTATTCAATAATCGTCACAGAAAAATGCTTCACATTTTATTACCTCCAGGTAGAAAAATTGTCGAAAATGTTTATCGGGTCTCTCTAAACACGACGCATGAAATGCAAGTTCTCTTTAAGGATGTCATCATTAAAAAAACGTGAAAACCACTTCCACATTCGTTTTTAAGCTAAGGAAATTTTATGACGATTTCCTCTATCTTCGAATATATAATGCACTGCATAGTTCTGCTTGCTACCTACTTCATACCCGTTTGTTACTTAGCTTTTTCTTCGACCCCGAAAACGGAGTTGCCATGTACCTTCGAAACGTCAGTTCACTTACAGTAGGCTACACCTCGTTATATCTCAGAAGAAAAAGCTCTTCATATCAACCGCTGTGAGAGCCTCAAGTCATATCAATCATAAAATAATTCCTCTCCTGTCATTACAAACAACATGCACAATCACGTTTATTTCATAACACAAGTGTCCTTCAAAACACACATGCCATCAATTCAGCGCATGCGTCACTCTCATTCCGTCTTTGTACGTATGTGAGAACGTAATACAGAAAGAAACGGATTAGGTTTGTCAAAAAGCAGGAAAGTGAAGGAGAAATAATTTTGGATGATTGGTAATTAGTACTAGCAGTAATATGACGTGTAATTGAAATGTTAAGGTACAGAACGGCTCCTAAGTCCCGTCAGTTTCTGTTATCTTTGAAGGTGAAATACGGAACTGGAGCAGGCACGAATCACTTAAGTCGAAGTGCACTTGAAACTGGTGTGTGGAAAGGACTGAACTCCCAGTATGACATTTCAAAAGAATTTAATAAGTAATGTCGACGACCTGAAAAACAAGATAAGAGTACCCATATCACACTGAAGCAAACAGTTCAGCGCGTGCACACAAGCTCATGCATGTACATCACGTAACCTAACCTATGATACAGGACATTTGAGCCAGCCCATGTAATACACGAACTTTATGCTATATGAATAGCACTTAGAGAGGGATAAGCAAGATTACGAACAGGGAATCAAATACGGAACTCCAAATTTAAATTGTAATGGAGCAAATATGAAATTCTAAGCTCAAATACGACCATGCTGATGAGGGGGCAAACGGGATTAAAGTTTTCATCCTGTTTTATATTTGGTATTTGTATTTGATATACGATATGCGCATTATACTATTACCTTTGCTGAAAAAACTAGTCTCATATGACAAGGCTGGACCTCACATATTAGTCTAACTACATGCAAGGGCGAGACTGGGAACCATTAAATATTACAACTGTTATGGTTGGGTAGATAGGCCTTTCAGAGGATTTTATACGTACACAAACTTTCGAGCAGAAGACACAGTGAATATGCACCATGAACCATGAAGATGCATGGGGAAATGAAGGCTGAACTTCAACATATATGTGTATGTCTGTGTTCTGAATAATGCAACGACACAGTTGCTAGGTCCGAGCACGGCTGTCTCAGAGACCGGAGCAACTAGCTACGTAACGCCTGGACGACCTGGTTTAAATTCAGACGCAAGGCTGGACATCCCCCTTCCCCACAATATAACGACTAGGTCTGGGAAACGTCTACCTAATGGGTACAGAGGGCCTTTTTCTCGGGTAAATCGGATGGAGCGTGAAACAGTACGCCTCTATCTAGTATCAGAAACGAAAGTGTGAACCTTTGTCACCACTTCCGCTTACGTCTTCATGGCTTGTTACTTAGTCACAGTGGCAACTTCTTTCATCTCATTTCTTAGGAAGGACTGCAGAAATTGCGTAAAGAGCTTGTTACTTCCATCATAGCTCTCTATCTGTC
The DNA here is from genome assembly GCF_002891405.2 of Cryptotermes secundus. NCBI lineage: Eukaryota > Metazoa > Arthropoda > Insecta > Blattodea > Kalotermitidae > Cryptotermes > Cryptotermes secundus. Next base: position 2,782,166 of record NW_019719358.1, read on the forward strand.
CGTATGCACGTCAGTAAGAAACAATCTGGCGCCCAGTGGATGGATTTTACTGGCAGTTTATGTCGGGGATTTTAATCTGTATTCATTAAAATCGGAAAAAGAGCCACGCCATAGCTCAAGCGGTTAGTCGCTGGCTTCCCAACGCGGCTGCCCGGGTTCGATCCCGGGTCTGGTCAAGTGGGATTTGTGGTGAACAAAGTGGCGGTGGGGCAGGTTTTCTCCGAGTACTTCGGTTTCCCCTGTCAATCTTCATTCCACCAATTGCTCCACAATCGCCCTCACCTATCATCTGGGGCTGGTACAATAGGCCCCAGAAGTGGCCGCAGTAGAAGGGACTTAGTCCCACCCCACTAGCATTAAAATAATAGGAAAAAAGTATAAAAAGACACTTTTCATGAAGGCCTAAATGCATTTTTTGGGAAGTATCTCACTGACTCCAAATCGATTTAGTAGAGCATACTGGAGTTGTCATTGGAGCAAAGGCATGGCACAGCAGTTCAGGATCTAAACAGAGCATAACACCAAAATCTCACAATTTAAACTTACGGTGAATTTCCTGATATTTATTCTACAGTGAAATGTCTTTCGTTTAATTTCGCCATTCATTTGTTTTATTTGTAGAACCTAAAGGGATATCTCTTTGGTTCTAAGCCTATGTCCGGCTACTTCCTGAAGAATTCACACTGGATTTACTAACACCTAATTTGAAGAGAGAATGCAAATAAAATACTAGCAAATTCATCAACTGATGAAGAAAGCAATCTTATGGGATTTGGCACCGTGTATGTGTGGTGTTAACCGACGTTTCGGAAGAACGTATCGCCTCCATCTTCAGGGTAGAAGGAAAAATAAAGCAGACCAGTCCACTTGTACCGGTTCTCACGGTCTCTTCGCTTTGCAGATTTCTTATATTTTTTCTTCTACCCTGAAGATGGAGGCGATACGTTCTTCCGAAACGTCGGTTAACACCACACATACACGGTGCCAAATCCCATAAGATTGCTTTCTTCATAGTCACCGCCATGAAAGCCTCAAATCATCAATTGATGTTGAAAATAAAGTAGGGCACTGGAAAGTAAGTGGAGAAACATCAAATAGAGAAGTCCGAACGCGCCTGGAGTGTTATGTTATACGCACACTTCCTATCTTAATAATATACTCGGGTATGAAACACAAACTACATCACGTGGTATCCGAAATATTTTCAAATCTGCATATACAAAACAGTGAAATTAAATCGTACAGGATACAGTACTGACTGACTGAGTCCTAAAGGCGGATGGTGACGAAGGATGGAGGAACAACACTAAAGGCAGCCCATACAACCAGTATCCAAACAGGGAAGCCACCACCCGCATTCAGGAATCAGTCAAACTCCTACTTTGTTTCATTCTTTTGTGTAAATCATTGCAGATAAAACTTATTTCAGTCTTGTCAGCACAATGTTATTCCCATCAGGTGGAGATGCTATTTATGTCGACACGTTTCGGCACCTGTGTGCCATCTTCAGGTCCTGATTTTAGTAACAATGTATCAATTCCTTAAGGTAAATTTACATTCAAGCCGAGTCGATCATCCGGTGTGTTTAATACTATATTATATACTGCAATGGGTTCGCCTTTTAATTCTGCTGGTTACTACTGTAGTTTCTTTTTGTTAAATTTGCAGATATTGAATACCTGAATCTCAAAGGCAAAACCGACCCACGAAGAAGAGAACAACAAAATATTTTAAGTGTATAGACAGGAAATGTTCAGTTGCGCCCATTCACGTAAAACATTCAAAATCTGCAATGTTAACCAACAGAATAAAATGTCAGCCCATTATAGCCAGTCCCTTCTCTCGATTAGCTCTATCGATATGGCCCAGCTGAGTAGATTTTACCTGAAGACGGATATACATTCCTGCCTCCAAAACGTTGTGTTTTGTAAAATAAACAGGACCGTGTTTTTAGGTAAAGAGAGAACGATGGATAATGTCCAAAAACATAATATTTGTACTGAAAAAAGTAGTTTATATCTAAAAGCACTATTCATCAAATACCAGAATTTTTGGCTTTTCAATTCTTGTTTCATATGTACCAATACTGTTAGTCTTTCTTTCGTGTCCCCTTCTGTACAAGAATGTCTGCGACTATTTGACGCTTTTCACAATGATAGTAGTTTCTTGTTCTGGGATTCACTCATCCTATTGCATTGGAATTAAATTTCCACCAAACTAAAAGCTAATTTCTCCATATCGTACATTTCAAAACATGATCTATCCCCTTCGAATAGTGTGCAGCAATGTACCGAAATTTTATCTTTGTGAATTCGTGGTTCTGACGTATCTATGAATCTGACATAATGTTTAGTCCCAGATTTCAGGCCACACTCTTCACAGTTTTCGCTATATTTTCAGGACTTAACAATTAACTTCATCAGAACATAGCTTGCAATAGCAAAACCAAAAATCTGCAAATTCTTTTTGCTTGCCAAAACCGGAAGTAAACCTTACGCCAGTTGCCATCCGACAGTTATATTGCTCCGTGGCAACAGAGATGTTAAAAACGTATCAATCAATATAGTTATTAAACAGACAGCCAGACGTATGTGTTGAAAATATCCTTTAAACCTAACACAGTAGAGACAGAAAACTGAATGGTTTCATTTTATGGTTTATGGATAAACGTGGTTACGAGTGGATGGCAATATAAAATCTGTCTTGAATGACAATATTTACATGACTTCCATATCGAAGCAAATTTCTGCTCTAAACTTACCATATTTTAACTAGACCTAATATTTAGACTCATCCCCGTTCTCTATGGTAACAGATGTCAGTTATTTCCAGCGTGATGAAAATTGGAAATTCCATGTCACTCTGACAGAACAAGCAGAGAATTGAAGGCGTGCTGTATGGCATCCGAGTTTACCTTTGTGTAGTGTGGAATTAGTTATGAAGTTGTCAAATTCATGCATTGAACTACATGAAGCGGCGTCAAATACGGTTTAATCTACGTTCATCTCTGTGTGCCCTGCAATATTATGCACAGGAATGTTTTCATTGGCGCGTCATGTACATGGTGCGAAGTATCGTTATAACGAACCTGAGAGGATCAGTGCGGTACGTTATGAGATGGCAAGGGATTAGCAGAGAAACATGGGCTCAGGAGGTAGGCTACAGAGTTAGAGACGAATTTCCTCCTTGTGTTTCTTCTTTTCTGTTCATTTCACTCATAATTTTACCTTCGTACTTTTGGGTCATATATTCTTTCCCACTTTTTTCTGAGTTCTTTGCTTCGTCTTTCACTTTCTATTCTTCCGGGATTCCTGACTTTTTTCTTCTTTCTTTCTGTCTCCTTAAGTTCCTGTTTCTTACTTGTTTCTTCATTTCCCCTCACCTTGTTCCTTTTCTTCTTGCTTCCAGAGTCAATAAGAGGTAATGTGATTGCCGATCAGGCAATTATGTCGGCAATCCATCTCTCAACGTAGTTACTGGTCTTCACATGAAGTGAGCAGTAAAAACCGAAACAGACTCCCACAGAGATGTTAACTTGACTGCAGTATCTCTGCAGTTCATATTACTGAACGCTGAAGGAAGTTAGTAGGCTCTCCGGAAAACTTTTCAGAGCTTTGATGCCTGTCAGTCACCGAAAAATCTTTAACTTCACCATGAGACCTAGGCACTGTTTCACCTCTCTTCTTTCATCACTTATTTTCTCTTTCTTTCCTTCGTCTGCCCTTCGCGCCTCTTCGCATTCTTTCAACGACCTTCACTTGCTCCTTCTGTATCACCATTTTAACAACACAAAATGATAGGAATATTAACGAGAAATGCAGATATTGAAGTTTCTGTGGGTAAAATAAAATCTTTATCTTTAAAAACAACTTTATATTGCGTGGAACAGGACGATAATCACAAAACTGCTTACACTGAAGCACATAAGGAGGAAAGAGAACAAGAAAGATTATGGGGACATTAATCCACTAATTTTTCTCCTCACTAATGCAAATCGATCTAGCGTTGTCTCTAGCCAACTTCTTGCCTGACTGATGTCGAGGGTTATATTCTAGGGGGTAAAATGCCGGCAGCGTCAAGACTTCATTCATCTACATATATGGCCACATACGCTTATGCCATCGAGTTTCAGAAAGCAATCAGACTTGACTTTGTAAATTTCAATTTCGGAATTTAAATGAAAGCGAAATTTCCATGACAGAGAAAAGGATTTAAAAATTAACTGAGCATCCTGAATAGCTCAATATTATTGTCTGTTTTCCACGTCACCAACAAATATTGTGCGGGTTGTCTAACTCCCCAGCCTTCGCTTCGCTCCGCTCTCAACCCTCATCCACTTATGGCAGTGCACGCAGCGTGACAGTTTGAACCGTAGATTAAAGTTCGCCTCTCTGAACTCTGCTAAAACAGCGGCGAGTTCAACCACACTGGATACCACCGGTTGTATGTGGTTTTCAATGACTCCACGGGCTCAACGACTGAATACTCTTCCTTCTCTCTTTCTGCACTTTTCAAATAACCTCTGTCCTAGCCCTACAACTCAACGACTCCCCCTTCCATTTACGTCGAAACCACGTAACATTCTCTGCATCTGGTGCTCATAAAATTGGGTAATTGGTAATTCTGACTCTAGTATGGCACACTAGTCGTCAATGACCACAGGACTCGGTGTCTCCCTTCCAGTTTAGAGCTAGTCTGAAGTGGCATGTATTCCCGTTTGGCAATACAGATAATGCGTTACGTTTACGAGTACACATTGACGTGTAACTCGCAAATGTGAGGTATCCGGAGTGCATACAACAAAGTCATTTGAAAATAACGCGGTTATTACGCAGGTGCTCAATAGCAGTTTTCGTATTCTCCGTTGAGGGGAGACTATGGGGAACTAGACGACACGCAACATAATGCTTCTGTTTTTTATTACTCTCATCTTAATAATCTGGAATTATAACAAACCATCACTCACTCACTCACTTTCTCACTCATGGAGGTGAGCCATTCTTGAGAAGCTGCAAATTGAGTAGCTCCTCAGGAATTTCCCAGCATTTAATGGAACCCGAAGGTTCATTACCGTGTTCACAAGAGCTCTCCACTGGTCCCTATCCTGAGCCAGATCAATCCAATTCTTACCATCACATCCTATTTCTCTAAGAGCCATTTTAATAGTGTCCACCCACCCACGTCTTGGTCTTCCCAGTAGTCTCTTTCCTTCTGGCTTTCTTACCAATATCTTATGTGAATTCCGCTTATCACCCACTCGTGCTACATGTCCTGCCCATCTCATCCTCCTTGACTTGATCATTCTAATTATACTTGGCGAAGAGTACAAGTTATGAAGCTCCTGTTCTCCAACCTCCTGTCACTTCATCGATGACAATTTCTGGAATTGTGTCTCGAAATTCTGTGAAGTTTCTATAAAGCAGGGCAGTGCTGAACTTCTTGTGCCCTGGAGCACTATTTCGTTGGGGACGGCCTTGCTTTGGAGGAGCTCCTAACTCCTAAATACTGTCCTGCTGTCCCATATTTTGTAATGTGACTTGGGGTGAAATAAATTGGCTCAGACATCGACGCTTCTGATTGCACTCGGGAAGTGTTCTTCTCGAATATCGGTCGAGACACTGGCTATCCTCACTGAGGTCTCCACTGTTTTACTTCGATCATCCAGGCGTGTGTCGGGACCTTTACCTTCATTAAGCCACGACTGTTTCCTTCCATGTACTTCGCCATTGACCCTGCCATACAGTGCTATATAATCTGTGATATTAAGAGCGTAGTGATATATACCACGGGCTTTGAACGATTTGCTGGAGAGACCTAAGCATTCTATTAGGGAGTTTTAAAAGGCTTATTATTTTCTTCAGACACCCTTTGGAGCTCGCCAACTGTGGAGACATAGCGGATGCTGCCAACTGTCGGTGTCATAACAAGTAGGCCTGAATGATCAAGCATGGAGAGCACTGGACTCTATGAAGAGATTTTTACGATTGCTTTAAGAAGTAAACTTACACAGGAACAACGACGTACTAACGGAGTCAAGATTATGTTAATGTATCACTGTTATTTATTACTATTGTGACGTGGGTGGCGCAACAGGAAGTAGGGGTCACGTGAACTCTGCGGTCTCGCGAGTGACGTCACATACCACCACTCCTTCCATCATTAGGCAACACTCAGTAACAGTGAAGCGATGTGGGTTTTCCACTGTCTGACTGAGTGTTTATAAGGGAGATTGGCATGCGAAATCAGGACACCCGTGTGGAAGCGGGGTCGAATACCTCCACCGTGACCCTGCGAGTCGTAGAAAGAGGCGAAAAGGGAAGTCTCAAATCTGTGAGAGTAAAATACGGTCGCGAGTCCCAAGGGACTGGGACCCGAGAAAGACTGCGCTGGCAAGGGGCAGTAGAATGTAGAAAAGACAGACCCGTCCTCTCTTCAGAGAGGGCGCCCCACAAAAAACAAAGCCGTAACGTTCAACAGTAATAAATATCTGGTCATGAGCCCCAGACGGGGCTCGACACCAAGACTTACTGACTGACTGACCGTCAGTCGCATTGTGACTTGGACTTGGTAATGAGGGTAATGAGAGAGTTAAAATGTAGCAGCTGCCGAAGACAGTTGAAGTCTAGCAGTCGCCGAGTCTGGCTGTATCAAGTGAATGACGATGACTCAAGCAGGAGAAGTAATTGTGATACTGCAGATGGCAGTAGTTGTGAAACTGTGAAGTGTGTAAGTGTAAGATCGAATGTGGAATAGATTCGCTACATCCAAGACGGCGTGAAGTTATTTGTCGCGTAACATTCCCAACACGTGACACTATGAATAAATACCCTGTCAAATAGGTCTGTTGCTAAGCAAAGACTCCGTAAATATGGTCATTGCTTTACAACGGCTATGTAAACACGTTCCAGCGGCAAAGAATACAATGCAACAATAGAGTTACCGTTATAAACGCGGTGTTTTCTGCTTGGTCCGTGCCGAGATGTTGTAGAGTAGGGGTCGAACACCTCCAGCGTGATCCTGGAGTCGTAAGAGGAGACAAAAAAGGAAGTCTCGAATCTGAGACAAAATATGGTCGCGAGTCCCAAGAGACTCGGACTCGAGAAAGACTGCGCTGGCAATGGCCAGTAGCATATACAAAAGACAGACCCGTTCTCTCGTCAGAGAGGGCCCCCCCCCCCAAAAAAAAACAAGACCGTAACTGTCAAACGGTAATAAATATCTGATCGTGAGCCCCATTGACGGTAATAAATACCTGATCGTGAGCCCCAGATTGGGCTCGACACCAAGACTTACTGACAGACCGTCAGTCAGAATGTGACTTTGAAAGTCTAGTTGAGCTGTGAGTAGTATTAGCCAACCGGCATCGGGGTGAAGACAGACACTGAAGAATGTCCATTGTTGATAGCTGTCCAAGCAACGACTATGGAAGACTATAAAAGGCTGAAGAAGACTTAGCTTGTTGTGATTTGTAAAGTGTGAAGATCAGCGGTGGCGCTGCAATTACTTGTACTTAACGAATCGTGTGTATAAGTGGTCAATAAATCAATTCACCAACCCAAACCCCGTCTATATTCACTCAAACAAGTGACAGCACATTCATTTCAATAGACAAATGCATAGTCGCGTTTTGCTGAGTGTACATGTCGACAACACGCATGCTAATTCCTATTGAAAGGGTGACTGGAGAACCCTTCAGAGCCAGTATTCCTGCCCTACAAGGCACATGGTGGGGGGAGTGATTTGTTCTCTCAGCTACTATCAGTGGGCTGGGCAGTGACTTGGTACCAGAGGTTCGAATCCATAATGCAGCGTCACGACACAGATCACTAAGGCACTCTATACAAGCAGTATAGATAGCAGACCGTACCGTAGTTCAGCTAGCTAAACGCTGGCTTATTCTCGCGGAAGCCTGGATTATATTCTCAGTGACTTCAAGTAAAATTCGTACTTGATGAATTGCTGCTGGAGAAGGTTTATGTCTTTCACAAGTTTTTATCATTTCTCCGCTGCTCCACTTATCCGTCACCGACTCCAGAGGTGATCGCAGCGGTCGCGAGGTCTAAGGCAGGGACTGTCTTCTCTCGCTCGATCACTGAGATCTTGGGTTCGAATCCCACTCACGGCATGGATATTTTTTTTCCCGGAGGAACTTATTTATTAACAATCAGAATTACGTACATTCTATAGGGCATGGATATCTTGTGTACGTTTATTCTCTGTGTAGGTAGCGGTATTGCGACGGGCTGATCCCCCGTCCAAGGAGTCCTGCCCAATGTCTGTAGGATTAATAATTTGAGAGAGCGTCCAAGGCCCAACTGAAGGCCTGTAGAGCCACAGATAGATACAGAGAGGTGAGTGATTGACAGCACAATTATCGCAACCTCTTTATTTAGGTTGGAGGCTTCACCTCTCGCGCACTCAGCTGGTAACGGAGTAAAAATTATTTTTATTAACATATTTAAAATATTTTGCCAGCGCTTTAAGTTCCCTGCATTCAATGAAACCGTCCCGCAAGGCAAGTTTTGGCAGTGCAGAATAAAAATATGGCATAACGTCGAATGCCTGCCACTACTGTCCGGTGAGCGCTTTAAAAATTTCGCCCATGTTCGAATGGGATTTCAATGTATTATAGTAAATTCATGATGTATTTGTATTCGGGTGGCTTAAATCCACTTGTCCCTTGCTTTCATGCCTTCAGTTTTACATTTACCGTTCACGTGACACAGTTACTGAAACGGACCTGCCACCCCACTACGTCATGAAAATAACGTAATCAGATAAACATGTATAATCGTAAATATTCTCCCACTGCGTTCAGTACATACTGCATGTGTGATGAACCGCAAAGGCTTGAAAACAAATTCACGTGACCGATTTCAAGACATACTCTTGTCGCATGAAAAGATAAAGAACCGAGAAGAGTCTCAGGCGGGATAGAGAGCGTTCATTCTAAATTCGAACTGCTGGCCGCGCCATAGTTCAAGCGGTTAGTCTCTGGCTTCCCACCGCGGCGGCTCGGGTTCGATCCCGGGTCTGGTCAAGTGGGATTAGTTGTGGACAAAGTGGTGCTGGGGCAGGTTTTCTCTGAGTACTTCGGTTTCCCCTGCCAATCTTCATTCCACCAATTCCTCCACAATCACCCTCACCTATCATCTGGGGCTGGTACAATAGGCCAGAAGTGACCGAGGTACAAGGGACTTCCACCCCACTAGCAATTAAACAAATTCGAACTGCTGAGACGTCACCAAATACCCTTGAACGTAAATTGATCAGTTGCATCACTCGAAGTGTGTACCGCGAATTCTGTAAACAAACGACTCATCACCGAGTCGGCCTCTTTACGGAAGTTATCTCAGCCCACTGGCCTCGATTGTTTAGCGCTGCTAAGTCAGTACAAGCGGTTCTTTATAACTTCCATTTCGAGCCCCATCTGCTGTCTAACATCACCAAGCCCCCTTCATTAATTAGAAAATTTCACGTTGTAAGGAATTTTGTCGAACTGTATTAACTTAGATATATATTTATGTATTTCTTTAAATGATTTGTATGCCCCCTTCTATTTTGAAAATATTACATTCTGAGGTGAGAAATAAATAAAAAATTTCTTTAAGGATATAAAAGGCATAAAATATAAAAATATTAAATATCCACGCGCGTATTAACGAGACATGATTTGAAGTTGTTTCCTCCCTTCTTTTTTGGAGCTACATCTCCATTTCGGCCCTTGGCCTACCTCCATGAAACTCTCTGTTTAACTTCGGTATACTAGGCCTTAGACATTCGGTAGGACTCCTTGGGCAGGTGATCAGCTTGTCGCAATACCTCTACCTGTACACAAACACAAAAAGACACACAAACACTATACATCCATGTTCTGAATGGGATTCGAACCCACGACCCCGGCTTCCGATCGAGCGAAGACGGTGCATGCCTTAGACCGCTCGGTTTCCGTGACCAGCTAAATTTGTCTCTGTGCTTAATTATTTAAGCACTACGCCATGAAGACGCAGGTGGGAGTGGATGTACAGATCCACATTGTCTTGACCTCGGCACTAGTTGGAGTTGAGTGGGCAGCTTCACGCCCTGGCCCCTTTACCCCAAAGGAAAGAACCCTCGAGAGAATGGAGTATTTATTAACTTGTCTCCTCGAGCATTCTGCCTACAAGCACCAGCTTTTCAATGCTAATCTCCGCAAGTAGTTCTACTCAGCAGAAAATAAGATCTGCTGGGATGCATATCCATTCTGAGACGTAACAATTTACGAGGTTTATAAAGTTGAGCATATCTAGGAGCAGCAAATTATGGGGCCATCCCTTCAACAGTCTGAAAATAGATGCAGCATTTCGTCTTTTGAATTGCTAGTGTTCGGAGAAACTAGTTTCCTGCTAATTAGCCATATGATGAGATTAAACAGCGCCATTTCATAAACTGAAACAGGACAAAGGCAACAGAAACTGTGCATGAGACTACTTAGAAAAAAAAGAGAAATTTTCAATCTTTTTAATTTCTCCGCGTTCCATCCATAAATATGCCTACCGAAAGCTGGACGAAAGCTGTAATGATCGACTTTTCCTACAAGGCTGAACTTACAGAACACTACAAAGCACGACAAGGAAGTTATGAAAGGCCGCAAACTAATCTGTCCTTTACACTTAAAATTCTTGGAAACAAAGAATAACTGATCCGTTCCTTGGGTTTGGAAATTTCGAACCCGCTCTGACGCCTCTTAAACTGTTGTATCTTCTGGGATATTACACCATCTAGTCCGGTAAAAGCAAACCTACCATACTGCCTCCATCTTCAGGGTTGAGAATTATGCCAAGAAGGAAATTATCCCAGAATCTCACACTGTGAGAACCACCACTTCCTCGTGTTTCAACCATTAGCTAGGAAGGTTCGTATTAAGAAATTTATCTCCTGCTATGCTCCATATCTTGAAAACTGTCTCGCGATAACTCGAGTTTGTTGCTGTTGATAAACGCAAATCAGAAGCATTTCATTCTTTTTGCTCACACTTTTTGCAGCGAATTTAAGCGAGAGTTTTGTTCTTCAGGCTCGTTAAACTCACGCATGCTCTTAATATATGTTATGACACATCTGTAGTATGTAATGAAGTCATTGTCAATAATAATGCAAGTTTCCGTAACGCCGTCTTCAATTTTTAGCTTACTTGCCTTATTTAAATAAAAATAAAAAGAGGTTTGTTAGATCACCTTACCCTATGTTTTTGTACACCTCTATCTTTTTTTCTATATGCATTCCGTGTCACATCAAAGGAAAGTACGCGATTAATTCTTCCCAGAACTTGTTTACATACGCGTTGTAAATTTATGATATTAAGAATACCCACTGTTCGACATTAGGCTAACTTCTCTCATCGGTCCATCACGACTCCCTATATTTTTCTTTATTTCTGGAGGTAAAACACATTTTTATATATTAAGATTACAGCATCACATTACAAGAATAAAGGAATCGAGGAAAAGAGGGCGCATATATACTTTTTACACGCTCAAATGTCTATCTACGTACGTATCCAACATTTGGCTAACTTAACTTATATGGTGTAGAGTCTAGACTCTAGACGAATTCAGTTTCTCACTCTAATTCACGCTTCTTCTTTATGAGTATAGCTTACTGCTGTCTGGTGGATATATGCACCAGCCGCCACTGTCCAGCAAACGTATCCGAACGAGTCTAGGCCACCAATATAACACAATCAGAACCACTGCACTAGAGACAGACGGTAGGGTGTGCGTAACGGGAACAAATCAATTCCGAAATTAATACTGAAATGTACTTCATGTGACAGAACTGAGCTTTATGTACAGTCGCGGTAAAATAATACATATGTCGGTCTAGTGGGTAGCATTTTTGCTTCATATATGGAATCCCGAGTTCATATGTCTGCCCTGTGACTGAATACCACGGTTGAGGGTATTTATGGTTTTCCTCATATCTGCACAGTCAAATTCTGGAATAATACTTCGAATGAGACCAAGACAGTGTCCTTCCATACCATTCCCAATTCACTATTCACTAATCTTCCTAACTTCAATAGTCTGAGCTACTCAGAACGTCGTTAAATAAATTATAAATAAATTAATATAAAAATTAGTATTTCAATAACAAGAGTGTAGATCTCCATTCATGTGAACATTCTTTCGCTTATTTTAGTACATCCCAAAAAAAAAGTACTTATACTGAGAAGCTGAATGAGTTCTTCAATCAAATGGGCCAGTGGAGATGTTTCTCATTCAATATTCAACTTGTCAAACCAACTCTACACTTTGAAATCGGTTAAGTGTGGTATAGGACGACAGGCATACGTGAAAAGGATGTGAACGCTCACTTTCCCTTGTGCGAGCGTCACATGTAACGGAGACCTTCACGTGTATCAACTTGTGATTCGCAATGATAACTGACGTTACTCCCATTTTATTATTCATAGCTCAGAGAGAAATTTCCAATTTTAGATCGCAGTTCTGAAATAGTAACGCTATCTCACGCTGGTGTCCACAGACAACACCACAGATAAAGGGCAGAATTATGCAACATGTGTTCTGGGCAAGTACGTCACAGCGGCTCCTATGCTGCTTCAGCACGTTCCGCCACAGTTCATAGGAGAAATTGGATTCATGTTTAAGAGATACATGAAAGAGAGACAGATTATTAATTTAGGCTCATTATTTAAATTGTTTATTAATATAAAATGGATTCTCAGTTTTGCATTAAATATATTCAATTTTAGTTGAAAAACGTGTAGAATGTAGGAAAGTGCTTACGTGAATTAACTGAAACCAGAAAAAAAAATAATAAAAATTAAACGGACGCAAAGTAACAAAAGTCTACATTAAAATGTCTAATTTTAATGCGAGCGGTGACACAGCGCTTTTGGTACCAATTGTCCAAATTATTCTGTTCTCAAAAAGAGCAAAGTGAAGCGGCTTGTATGTCCAAATTGTTGTTACATCGTTCGAAAGACACTGAAATTAATAAACATAAGTTGAACAGGATTACAGGGGGTCATACTTCGGTGGAAATATCAGTCAGTTGTGTTATGAAGCCGACAAGCTTGAGTCACTTACTGCAAAGTAGCGGTATGTTCCTTGGTGTAAATGGTATGTCTATAGTTTCTGGGGTATACTCCCCGCAAGTGAAATTCTTATACGCTCGTATAGGGTACACTCAGTGTGTTAACATCAAACGGCATAGAAGCAAATAAGAGAAAAAACAATACTACAGTACATCAACAGGCATATAACTCCGTGTAGTCCGTTGAAAGTCAATCGAAGTTTCGTAGGAACATATCATCTCCATCTTCATGATCAAAAAGCTGATCACGTTACCAGTGTGATAGCAGGTGGTATCTTGCTGGGCTTATTCGACCATGAAGATGGGGGTGATATGTTCTTACGAAACGTCGATTGTCTTTCAACGCACTACACGGCGTTATACCACCAATCATAACCGTCGCTATGACAACCTCAAATCCTGCAAATAATGAAAGCGTAATTCTACAATGTAATTTCGATCTATAACAGGACGGTTTATTAACACATTATTCTGTGAAATGTGAAACAATATGGCGGTCCCACGAGATCTACATATAGCAGTAACTAATGGTCTCAGGACGAACTGAGATTCGGGATAACAAAATCAGCGTAAAGGCTCGGCTTCGGGTTCAACGACCGAGGAATTAGGGCGTGAGGTTGGAGAGACACATTTTTCTCTCCGGCACAGCATCTAGACTAGCTAGGGGTCCTAATCTTATCCTTTGAATAGGAGATCCAAACGGACAACGAGGGGTTCTTTCCTTAGAGCCAAACGGACTGTGGAGCAAAGAGGGCCACTGGACTCCAAAATACATGGAGCTACATATCCAGTTCCTCATACGTCTTCGTGCCGGGCTTAAGCAAAGCAGTAATTTTACTATCAGAAACTAAGAAAATTCTATACAGGACGGACGAAACAGACCATCAAACACTATATAAATATAAACTCCGTGGCCTGTAGTGCGCAAGCGAACTTTACCGACCGAGTGACCGCCGCTTGTCGGCGAAGTTAGTGCCAACTTTTGCTGATAGAGTGTGTTACGTGGTCAGCGTGACGGATCCCCAAGGCGGTTAATCTCGGTTTTCTAGACCGGACTTTATATGAATATATGTATTTAAATTACTACATGAAAATGGCGGGCAAAATT
>NW_019719358.1:2796475-2813414 GCF_002891405.2 Cryptotermes secundus
TAAATTGTAGAAATGTTAACTATTAATTGTTCTGCTTCATGCGATTATGTAGCCATTTCGGGTTTTAAAGCGAAATAAAACTTGTAAATGCGTGTAACGCGAGATGTAACATAACCACGCACCGGAATAATTACTATTTCAAACGATCACTTCCTCCGCATACACACTTCCATGTTGGAAATATCGGAACTAGGCCTACAACACAAGAGACACTTTTAAGGTATAGCAAGTGTCATGTAACTTCGAACAAGGCTAAGAGTAACCTTGAATGCGCAGAAGAAAATTTTCAGGCAAGGTGGTGGGTTCGAGGGTGTGAGAAGTGACAGGCGGCCAGTTGTTTGTAAGACACCCTCGAAACAGGTTATACTTGCGGTTTTTCTATCATCTGCTTAAAACCNAGTCCTTTCATCCTAGGGAGCTCAATGTAATCTGCGCAAGATCAAACAATACCAGCAGTCTCATTCCAGCAGCAAAGGCGGCGCTGAAACAAGATGAAAACGCAATTTGACTTTCTTTTTGGGAACTGGGAAAGAAACAAAAAGCAAAGAAGAAACTGGATCGGGAACTTATGGCATAGAATGATTGCGTTTTCTTTTCTCTATATAAAAACTTTCTGTTCGATTAAAGTTCCTTCTGGGATCAAAGTATGCTCTATAATCAAGGACATGGCTTCTCTCAGTATGGTATTTCATGTGCTACAAGAAATATTTTCAAAGTAAAGAGAAAACCGATGCTTATTCTAAGGGCCTCCACAACACATGTTTACTTTTTGATGTTCTATAAAGAGCAGTACACCCATACACAGAATAAATTCTTTTCCTGAATTTAGCCTAATTTCCTCTTCAAAATGAAAATATAGTCCTACGAGAACAATATGCTGTGTGTATTCCTCATTTAAATTTTTGGAAAAATTAACAGATTTTCTGGAAATGTGATCTGCCCCAAGCCCTCTTTGGCAACTCCCTACATTAGCCGGAAGAGGATAAGAATCGTGTCCAGTGGGTGGGAGGAAAGTATGGTTTTTGAGTGATTGCTCCTGTAGCTTGTGGATGAGCGTGGGGCCAATGCATTATCTCCGTGAACAAACTGACTCGTTTCACTAATATCACCAAAGCAATGGGCATGACCGATTTAGGAGGAGAGGAAAATTTAAGGATTGGAGTGGGTGGGCCATATAGCAGGAATGAAGGAAATTATGCAAACATTTGGTTCAAGTACCCCAGAAGTAAAACAATTTTACAGGGGCCAAAATAAAGATGGGAGTCAACATTAATTCAGGACTTGGAGAAATAATTATAGTATGACAGTATAGGTTGGATTAATATGGCTCTCAAGTTAGGCTTGGATTTTGAAAACATTTAGCTGCCAAAACGGTAATGAATCTTCGTGTTCCATAAAAGCAGACATTCTGTTTACCAGATATGAGTATCTACAACCTTAATTACTCTGTTACATACGCATCACTCGATACGTTATCAACTGGAACAATTCCTCCTTCCACTCCTCCACGCTCTACAGAACAGTGGTGTCCAAGTCTGCCAGAGTGTACGAATTTACAGGTGCGTCTCAGCGCCTCTACCTACACAGGACCTTAAATATACAGAAAATAGTAACGGAGACATAAATCCATGCAACGATTGAGGCCTGGACCAATGACCCCAATGTCACACACATTCAACCGCGCGGCCACTGTGATCAGCAGGTTAACATTGAGAAGACAGGCTAAAGGGAAAAAGCGGAAATCGGTGACACAAACCGGAAAATAAATCTCTGTACCGACGAAGAAAATTTGTCACGGTGTATGAATACACTAATCGCCTGAGTTCCTCTCAGTGTGCACTGAGTATGTGACAGGGCACAGACCGCATGGGATACATCGGGTGTAACAGCCCTTCTGCTCCTGCTCGTCAGTTCGATGCCGCGGGAACTGTTACCGAGCCGCTACATAATAATGGTCATCTCTTCCGGTTTCACTGTTCTTGCTTTCAGGCCTTAGGGGAGACGCAGACAGCAAGGTGATCTCATAAGCCTCTTTTTTTTTTTTTAAATAAGGGAAGCAGGCTAACGGGATAGCGTACTCGGTATAGCTACTCGCTTCGGGTTGGACGAAAGAGAGGCCAGGGTTCGAGTTCCGGTAGGGTCGAGAATTATCTCTTCTCCATATCGTCCAGACCGGCTCTGGGGTTCACCCAACCTCCTAACTAATGGGTGCCGAGGCCTTTTCCCTCGGGGATAATGCGGCCTGGCCGTGAAGCTGACCACTCACCTCAAACTAGTGCCGACGTCAAGAAAATATGGATCTATACACATTCATTCCCCAATACGCCTTAATGGCGAGTGCTTAATTAATTAATTAAACACAGCGTCAACTTTTTTACCTTAGGCTAAAAACATATCTTATAGAACTCAATTAGACCTAAAGTTCAATAATTAATAAAGGATTTTTTCGAAATATGTTACCTCTTTGTTGAAGATCCGCGAAATTAACGAATAGGGATATGAACTGACCCCGGAGAAACAACGATTAGACAAAGCTCATACGAGGAACCTCTAACTTGTGCTGCTGGCTTAAATGGAATGAGTGCAGCTTGGCAATCCTCCCTATGAACTTGGCGTGAGAATAATCCTATTTAATCCCTGAACCATATCACTCACACCATTTCCATAGTTTCATGCCAAAAACTACTATCATAAAACCACGAAATTTGTCTAAACAAACTTTTGTAATGGGTACTTACTTTAAGTGATTTGCGGAAGTTCTGAATTTGATCTGGTATAATAAAATAAACGACAGTCTGACTCCACCAAACCGTTAATATAATGGACAGTACACAGTGAAGGAGGTTAAAAACGTACATTGTAGTTAAAAGCTGCAGTCTATGAAGGAAACATTATCCGCTGCTTATTGCTACTGTCACGTATACTAGTAATGCGGCATGAAGTTAATGGGTTCCGGATTGGATGAAGCACCGTATTCAGTTGATTACAATTAATATTATAATTACTCAAAAATAAATCTTCCTCACGATGCAACCTGATTAGTCTGCCGTCTTCTGTTTCTTAGCTGAGTCCTCTGTCCAGTATCTTATCGCCTGGTGTAATCTGTCTTCTGGGTCTCAGCTCACGGCTCTGCTGGTTTCCTCTGGTCTCTATTCGCGTCCTTTGGCCGCTATTATTCACCCATAACTCGTAACTCAGTAATTCTGCTCTGAACTGGTTCTGTCACCCGTAACTGCAGTGAACTAATTTTGTCTTGAACCCAACTGAGATAGAGAGAGTTACTTTAAGACTGGCGGTTTACCGCCAATCAGTTTGTCCCGGCGTCAGGTCCCCTGAGGCCCACGACCAGAGATTTTTTTCCAACTGAACTCTTGGGGTAATAGTCCCTATGTAACATCTTCTCTGACGAGAAGACGGGTCTGCCTCTTATGGATACACTCGACCTTTCGTCAAGTGTACATTTCGCACATATAATATGTTATCGAGGACACAAGTCCTCTGTCAGTTCAGAGTTTACAGAGCAGATCACGCCTAACTTACATATCTTATGCTACAATGAAAACTTAGTCATTTCAAAGGTCATAAGTTTGACAACCGCCAAGTTTAAGCCTCTTATATTTTCCGTGTCTGGCTTCACCTTGTCTTACACCGCGAACATGTTCATTATCATGATTCTGTATGACTTCTGCTTGTCGTCTGCACAATTTTGTTATATAATCGTATACATACGGAAATTTGAAAGCCGTGTGCAAGTCGCGGACAGGTGTGCACCTTGGAAAATTTCCAATGGTGCGCAGCAATTTTATGAGGTAGGTGTCTGCCGCTAATTCCCAGGAGGGACAAGCCTAAGTCATTACACGGACCACATAGAAAACACTCTCCTCCGTTGTCAGGAATATTGCGTCACCTAGAAAGTAGTTGCAACATAGTCCACAGCGAACACAGTTTCCATTGTTGTATATTCATGGGAACGTGTTTACCGAGCCGTTGCCTAGGAACGCTTTGGGCGTCCATATTAAAATACTATTTCAGAGAATCAGATCAAGGTAAGGAACTCATGATAAAGCAAAGATGAAAACAATGTTTGAAATAGATATATGATGCTTGTATCTTAGTCATTTTAGTCCATGAAACGAACACAGTTCAATCCGAAGAGCTTACGTGTTTACAATAATGGTCAAACACCACACGACAGGCTATTACTACGCAATGTCTGTTATGTTTTGGATCCGACTGTGCTAGGGGAAAGAAATTACATGGGATACGAGATATCCGATAGAATATTAATATTTAAAGAGTTTGTTTTTGAAATCAATTTGCCACATAAAGAGTAAATTCAGTTTTCATTGCATCACATTAACTTGAATTCTTACTTCAAAACCAGCTGTTACGGGGTATAGCTGGAGAAATAATTTGTCTCCATAGAGTCTCTTCTACATGACTGGCGTTTTCAGATATCGTACACTAAACAGTCAGCATTTTGTTCTTACTTTAATCATGTTTCCTCCATTCACACGCTTTAGAAACGATCAGTCTAGCAATTCTCAGCACCATGACCTACATGTATCTTACGTCACGAGCTTGGAGCACACTCCAGGCGCCACTGTATTATGTTATGTCACCACTTGTCACTGACCTGTAAAAAAGAACAAACGATCGCAAGATCAGTACCGATATAGTACATAACAAGGATCTATACGCACTGATTTTACACGAGATTAGGGATGGTTTTTGATATAAGGTATCAGGTTCCTATTAGCAGTGTGCACTGTGAAGAGAGCGTCTTCTGGGTCACAATGGCGTGTAGTTCGGAGACAACTCGTCGTTTCGGAAGAACATTATAACACAAAGTCAATGAAAAATCCGTCGAGTGTAACAATGTTTTTAGGTCACTTCTTTATCTCACTTGCCTTACATGTTTCGGTTTAAGAAAACCATCATCAGAGGCACATATTACAAACACATGAAAACACTGGCGTTGTTTAATGTACACAGTATATATGCTGCGTGGACGCTGCTACAAATGTCGAAGTGTAAAAGCACAACACTTTCTAGGAATATTGAATGCACGTTCAACTCTCGCATTCCATCCGAAATTGCCCTCAAATTAAACCGTCAATGTTAAAATATTTAAAAGTTTAAAACATTTGTAGTAAAATGTTAGGCTCCTCCTTGTTAATTCGTCCCGATGATGGGAGATGTCAACTTGAGGTTTTGTAGGCTTATGGTCAGATGTTTCCTACGCGTTGTGTGTTGTGTGTGAAACAATTCAAAAATTATAACACAATTTTTAAGGTCGAAAATGAAGGCAAACAGTGTCTATTTGCCACTGGTTTCTTGCTCGGCATACTCTTCAACCCTGAAGATGGAGGCGAGATTTTCTTCCGACATGCCGTGAGCTCTCAAAGATACATGACGTTACAGCCCAGAAAGCCGTTCTTTCACTGTCACCTGTTTGAGAACCACAAATTGAACAGTGCAAATTGTGGAGTTCCTTCAACCCTCTTACAAAATGAAAGACTGTTGTAGGAGTGGAAGATGTTACTCAGTGACAAGCATAGCAATGCGCATTCTTCACAGAGGACATGTTGTTGCGATCACTGAGGGCACAAGGCTGAGAAGGGGATAACAGGGAACAGAAATACGATATTCTCGAAAACCATGTGAGGAAGTCCATTTCTGAGAAGCAAATCCAGATGGAAGCACAGTAACAAAACGGATTTTCCGGAGGTAATTCTGAGAAATACTGAAGGTATTAAGCTGCAAATTTTTAGTTACAACGATGAACATCGGAGTGATTCAGTGACGAGTTAAAAATTGTATAGTCCAGCGCATGTAGGGAGGCATTGGCTGATTCTTTACCAAGGGAGATGTTTCAACAGACAAAAAAGTATGTACTTAGTTATTTTCTGGGGTAAGTGTTCCTATATTTCCTTTAAATGGCATATATTTCACAGATATTACTTTTCCGAAACTGATAAACTTTATCATAAAACAGTTTTCAATGGCTCAAAGTTCCGAAGCATAATTTTGAAAGTTCGCTCCATGTTGTTTTCAATAAACTGAAAAATCTGATATAAAATGTATTCATATATAAATGATTTTAATTAAATATTTTATACATTCGCATACCAAGCAGCGCTAAAATTTACGTTCATTAAAAATCTTAAAAATTTACAGCACAGGAGATGTGACTAAAACTCTCACTCGTATGTTGTGTTGAACATACATAAATATGTGGCCTAATCATTAATTGAGTTATACACGTATTTAATTCTTACGCATAAATACATTTTCAGTTCATTGAAGTTAAAAGCAGACACTTATTTTATAACAATAATTTTTCATTGGAATTTGGGTTGAAAATTTTTCCCGTCTTCCGTGTCTTTTGTCGGGGGATGGCTGATTTTGTGATTTCTTCTTATGTGAGAGGTACATACATATTTCAATTCTTTGCTGCAGTAACTACAAGGACTGAAATGGTTATTTTTGGTTTCTGTACCTGTTTAACTTCCATCCAATGAGGGGAATTTAAGCAACTGTAGCGTCATTCGACACTTTCAAAGAGCGGGCAATATAAATGTAAGAACTGCTTATTTAATTTTCGGAAAGGAAAATATTATTCTGTCTAACAAATCAATAGAAATGAGTAAACTACATTTCATATATTAATTACAGTCCAGATCATTTACATGAATGTCATTCAAATCTACAAAACTGCTAATTTTTGCCTTTTCTATACGTTTTTCTCCACCACTCGTATATGAAACAATTGGTTTTTAATATCAGATTATACGAACTCGTTTAAATTGGAGTAGATAAATGTCATTAACAGACAAATTATCTTCAGCAACTGTTTCGTTAGATCATAGCTAGAAAGCAGCTTGATCCAATCTGAAAATAATTTGTTTTCCCCCTCGTAAAGTAACCGATTTTCCACCCCTAACTTCTGGACAATGAGACTTGAATATGTCTGAGTGCTGGTTACGAACTCATGCTTACAGAGTTATTAGGAATTGAGATAGACACATAAACAGACAATTTACATGAAGCTTGCTCTACCTTCAGCTCCAGAGAAGCAGAAATTAACAGAGTGATACTCACCCAACCTAGATCCTTTCACACATGCCACAAGGAGAGACACTCATTCATAAATTGCGTGTGTGCGCTTGTGTGTGCGCGCACCCGTGTGCTTGTAATATGCAGAATGGCTCAGAAGTCAGTTAAGTGATTTGAAATATGCACACTAAAATAATTCATTTACTGCTCATTAAATTTATTAAATTGTTGGACATGAGATCTCCGTGTTCAAGGCACAACCCACAATGCTGCTGTCATACCGTTCTGTAAATTGACTCGCAGGTCTAAATCCGAAAGTTCTCTTTAATACGAAGGAAATATTTTGGGTCGGGCTGAGTGTATTCATATTCAGTATTCTGATACACTGCACAAAAAGGAAAAACTTCCCGACTAAGTGACTAGAACCCGTACTTTTTACTGCTCTGGATACCCCGAGCTGAAATCTGTGAGTAGTGGTCTCCTCTCTAAACTGAGCTCCCTCTGCAGGATAATACTCGTATCTGAGATACAGCGGGGGCACGCGGTAGCGCAGTGGTTGAGGAGCTATGCTACAAGCCGGAAGGTCGCGGGTTCAAGTCCCGATGAGGTCATTGGATTTGTTTTCATTTGACCTAATCCCTTCATCCTGGGGTTTACTCAGCCTCTAACAGAAATGAGTATCAGGAATTAATTAAATAATTTTCCTGGGGAGTTAAGCGCGGCCGGCGCGTAGAGCTGACAACCTTACCGCCATCTTTCAGCCGATTGTCTACACAATGTGGGACCCTCAACGTCTCACAACCCTATGGGCCTTCACGGCCTGGTACGGGGATAGCTTTACTTTTTTACTTTATCTGAGGTAGAGCACGAACAGCCTATCCGCGTCTCCTTTTCTCCGCATCTTCACAACCACCCCCCTACTCGACCTAACGTAAATTTACAGTTCAGGAGCATCGCTAAGTAAACTAGGAACCGAGAGGAGGAAGAAGGATGTGAACAGGCTTCAGACAGCGCTACGAATGAGAGGGAACAGAACACTTCGACAGAGAGCGAACCTGTCAGCTTCAGATGAATACATATATCCCACATATACATATGTGTATGTGCTTAATGAGATGGGAGGGAAATTACGCCTATGTGACGCCTCCGTGTTTATATAGACACATAGCCAACAGCAATTGTGCTACTCTCCCCCAAAAAAATCAAAGATTGAGGGTGTTAAGAACTGAGAGAGAGGCAGTAACAGGGGTTAGAGAACACTGTATAGTGAAGAGCTTCATAATCTGTAAACGCAATCAAATATTCTTAGAGTGATAAACTAGAGGAGGATAAGCTGAGAGGAGGAAGCAGCACGCATGGGACAGGTGAGAAATGTTGTACAGTGAGTGACCAACTGCAAGCTCTTCCTTCGATGCGCTGGATGTGCAGGGAACTAGCGCTGGGTGAGAAGGCTGGAGGGTGCATGCTGGGGTGCAGCCTCGGAGCCAAGAAATGTTTCTCTGATATGAGGTTCTATCGGAGTCCTCCGCTTCAACCGGTGCTTTGTGGCTACTCAGCTCGCCGGTAAAAAAAATAGCTCAGTCCACAGCCTGTTCTGATTGTCAAGAACTCAGGAACGGTTAAATTTATCCGTGTGTTTAATAAATTAGGCACTATGCCATGAAGGCGTATGGGGAGTGGATATATAGATCCACATTTTCTTCTCAACGGCATTATTTGCAGTTGAGTGGTCAGTTTCACGCCCCGGCCGCTTTATCCCCGGTAAAAGAGCCCCCGTTTCCCATTAGATACGAGGCTGGGTGGGTCCCAGACCCGGTGTGGACGACGTGAAGAAAATTCTTGACCTTACCAGGACTCGAACTTCGACCAATCGGTCGTCGAGTCCGTAGCCAGTCGCTATACAGACTGCGCTATCCCTGCTCCAACTCAGGAACGGGAGGCTATTTTAACTCTATTAAGTAGGACTCTACTTGAGATACGCTTCTTTTCTTATTTGCGATTTCATACTAACGTTTATTAATCTCGTAAATATAAGTTCAGTTTCGAATTGTTAACCAGGAGGTATACGTTGATTAGGATTGCAAATGTTACACTTCTAAATTCGTGGCGATCACCTAGGGAGCCCTGCTCCCCCTTTTCTACATTCGGTCGCTCATTTGACCCTGCACTCATTCAGCCTTAACTGCCCCAAAACTTACTTCATTACTTACCTTTATTCTAGTATAAAATATTTAACGCCCCTACCCCCGTTCAGTGTAACTAAAACAACTTCCTAATTAGTTAGACACACACAGTAGTCGGATATGCGAGCCACCTGTAGTCCAGTCACGCGGGCCACCAGATGTTAATTCTAAATAACAGATATGCAAAGTCCACAACCGGACACCTGACGTATCACGTACTCCAGAGGAAACATTTGCATCTGCCGACCAATAGCAATAAAGATAGGGTTTCCATAGTCCATAATGACAACCCTCTAGAATTTCAGAAGACGCTGTTATATCGATACCACTCCAGGTTTTTATAACCAAGCCTTCCTCTGTTCCAATCCGCCTGTTTTTACAGCAGCATGAGACATTTCTGAATCTGTTTCAGATATCTTATGGTCAACTGAACAGATATCTGCACGGGATTAATGAAAATTAATTTAATAATTAAATTAATTATATATGAGGCATAAAGACTGAACTGGCACAAAGTCTTTATCCTACAATCCTGAGGTCACTTCGGGTCATTCGATTAGAGAGGAGAACTCACTTGAAGAAACTCGACATGGCCATGTAGACTGGATTCGTATACCTCTGTGTGCAGTTCAGTCATTGTGTCTTTCAATCCTACCTAAATATCTTCAACCAACGAACGCAATTTCATTAATCATGATGTCAGGATCATGTCATTAGATGCTAATGGAAAACATAAGGGCATGAGTGTTAAATTGACATTCCTGTTGAAAAACAAGGAGTAATTTTTAAAGAGACATAGGATGGGATGGTATGGATTGGATTGGTCTGGCTCAGGATAGGGACCAGTGGAGGGCTCTTGTGAACACGGTAATGAACATTCGGGTTCCATAAAATGCTGGGAAATTCTCGAGTAGCTGCAGAATTTTCAGCTCCTCCAGAAGGGCACAGCTCCGTGAGTAAGTATGTAAGTAAGTAAATAAGTAATATTAGTAACAGCTGACATCACAAAATTGCAACAGGGACCTAGGAAATATTTTCGTATTTAATACAGTCAGCACTGAGGCTCATGGAAGAAAACCTAAAAAGACTAAAACTGCTTCTTTCAGTAAAATATGACAAGAACTTCTTTTTTTCCAAAACAAGAGAAACGATCATTAAAATGTAGCTTGTCTCAGGTCTTATCTTCATCAGGCTGTGCCTCGTCTGCAAGACAGTACTGTTTAGAGAAAGCTAATTGTATTTTACTGGGACTATAGTGAAAATAATTCTCACACAAAATTTGAAAAGAACATTTATCACTTGAACAAAAACCACTGGAAAACTTAACTTCGTAGTCGATAAATAAATCCTGCTAGCCTTTGAAGTTCGAAACAAATTTAGAAACATTTTCAAAACTTATCCTCCATTACCGCCCACACGGCAGACGGTCATAAACAGTTTGTAAAATACACGTAACACAGCAGGCAACTGAAGCAGCTAGAAATTTCTTAGAGTCTGTTAGGTGGAAGTTTCATACTTCGGTCTGCGTGTATAAATAACTAATTAATAACTAACTGAGTCCCTCTTCAGAAGCCGCCAATTATGCAACTACTCAAGAAATTCCCAACATGTTATGGAACCCAAACATTCGTTATCGTGTTCACAAGAGCCCTCCACTGGTCCCTATCCTGAGCCAGATCAGTACACTCCATATGACTACTTTTTACTTCACTAAGATCCATTTTAATATTATCCTCCCACACACTTATAGGTCTTCTTAGTGGTCTCTTACCTTGTGGTATTCCCACCAATATCCTACATGCATTCATCCTGACCCCCATTCGTGCTATATGCCCTGCCCTTCCCATTCTCCTCGACTTGATAATTCTAGTTACACTTGGAGAAGAGTATTAGTTATGAAGCTCCTCATTATGCAGTTTTCTCCAAAATCCCGATACTATATCTCTCCTCGGTCCAAATATTTTCCTCAACACCCTGTTCTCAAACACCCTCAGTCTGTGTTGCTCCCTTAATGGCAGAGACCAGGTTTCACACCTATATAGAACCACAGACAAATTCATAGTTTTGTATATTCTAATTTGTATTCTTTTTATATAGCAAACGAGACGACAAAAAGTTCTGAACTGAGTGGTAGTAAGCATTATCCGAGTTCAATCTCCTCTTAATTTCCTCCTGGATCAGGTTTTGATTTGTTATAGTCGTTCCAAAATATCTGAACTGTGCCACATTTTCAAAATATCTGTTAGCTGTCTTTATGTAATGATTTTGTCCTGCATTCTGGCGACGAGACAGCAACATACACGTACTTAGTTTTCTCTGAGTTTACTTCTACACCAATCTCCTTATTAGCCTTAATTAAAATTTCTGTTTTCGTTTATGGTAATTATGTTACTTACAAGTAGATCAGCATAGCCCAGCAGCTGATGTGCCCCATTTAACTTCAGTCCCACCTGGTTTTCCTGGACCATCCTAATGGCGTATTAGCGACGTTGAAAACTGTGGCGATAAAGCATCTCCTTGTTTTAGACCATTCTTTGTAGGGAAATTATGAGACAAATGTTTTCCTATACGGACTTTACTATACGTTTCGTTTAATGTTCTTATTCTTACTGTTTGTTGCAAACGCATTAATTTTATTTTCGGATGCCCCTTTTTATTTATTCCTGAAATGCCTGCTGTTTCACGTCATATATTGTTCAGATTATCCCTGTTTACTTCATTTAATTCTGTAACCACTGTAATTTGGCTTGTTTCCTTTGGTCTAATAGTTCTGAGCATCCTTCGTCAAACCACGGCTTATGCTTCTTCAGTTCATAATAAACTAGACTCTCTTCGGCATGTTTCCCAGATTATTAATATCTACCTCAGCGTAAAAGTTTTCCAAAGCTGCCAACTTATTTCAGATTTCAACATGATACTCCTCTTTATCTTCTATCTCGTTTAATTTCTTGAGCTTGAACCTCTCCATATGAACTCTGCGCGTTGTTTATCTCCCTAAATTTTTCCACCACCAGATAGTAGTAAGTACAACAATCTGCTGCCCTGAATTATCGGACATCAAGTATACTTTAATGCCGTCTCCTTTCTATCAAAATATGGTCTATTTGATTGTGAGTCTTTCCATCAGATGTCCACAAAAATCTGTGAATGTTACGAGGTGGGAACATTGTACTCTTGACAGTCAGATGGATCTGATGAAGTTTACTACTCCAACTCCATTATCTTTACTATTTCTTGCAAACTGTCATTCCCAATTGTTGGTTTGAAAATGTCTTCCCTAACTACTTTGGCTTTGAAATATCCCAACAAAATCTTCGTATTGTATTTAGGAAACTTACTGATTACACTTTCTACTTCCTCATAGAAGCTCTCCTTCATATCATAAATTGTATCTTCTGTTGGGGCATTAACATTCAGAGAGATGATATCACACCAACGACCTCTTAGTACTATGTATTGCACCTTATCACTAACGAACTCTACCCTCTTAACTGCTGATACGATTCTCTATGTACGAAAAAACATGTACCTAATTCATGATTCTCATTCCCCTTTCCATAGAAAAATGTATGTTCGCCTGCTGGTTCGGTGGGAACTTTGTCCCACCTGACCTCCTTTACTCCCACTAAATCTAACTTGTATTCTGATATTCTTTCGTAACTGTCATGAGCGAACCTGCCTTATACAGACGTCCTAGATCCCAGGTACGAAATTGTATGTCCATTTTCCATTTTCAACATCAGGTGCTTCGAAAATTGTTTTTCTCAAGTGATGTGAAAATAATTCAAAATTCAAAATTGAATTTTAAGATTTAAGCACAAGTTTACTTGTAAGACGGCTAATTAAGAAGTGAAAATAAGTGTCTTGAAACAGGATGCTGCAATACAACATTATTCTCTTTCATAGTGCCTGAATTATAAAATGAAGTTCGACTTGGGACACCTTTGGGTAACAGGTGCTACATTTCAGAAAAGTTGTGGCATGGTTCTACACCGAGACTTTTAAGAGCATTTTCAACCTCCTGCATAGAGTGCAGCGACATGCTAGCACGTTCCACGCATGTAGCAGGAGGTGGAATGTGGCCACAACCTGAGATCTGAGGGCAGGTTCCAGACTGAGAGCGACTACACGTCCTGCTGGCACTCTCCTCTCTCCCTGTGGGAACACCATGCAAAGGAGCAATCGGCACTTACTGGACATAATGCTGAGCAAACCGCAGAGCTGATGTGGACATGACGACCAGGAGATAATACTGTCTCAGACTGAATCCGCGTCTAGTCAGCGAGTTCAAAGCCAATCGCTCTACTGAGAGAGTTCTACCATCATAAAAGAAAAGACTTATCAAGTAACAGACCCAGTATGGGTTACAGCACGTTTTCCTTAAAGCTAAACTTTTACAAGATTTTTAAAATAAACACACAAAAATATATTCACGTTAATTTAAGTAATTCGCATAGTGGGGGGTGGAGTCCAGCTGGGTCCACTCGGCACGTCGGCCACTGATTGGCCTATTGTACTTGCCCCGGGTGATTATGACGATGGGGAATTTGGTGGAATGAAGATTGGCAGGGGAAACCAAAGTACTAGGAGAGAACTAGCCCCAGCGCCACTTTCTCCACCACAAATCCCACGTGACCAGACCAGGGCTCGAACCCGGGCCGCCGCGGTGGGAATCCAACGACTAACCGTTTGAGCTATGGTGCGGCCTTTTAATTTAAGTAACTCGATGTTTTATTTACGCACCGCCAAACCGTCTCTGAGGTCCTCCCAGCCTCATACACAAGGGGAACCGGGGGCTCTTTCTCCGGGTATAAAGCGGACGTAGCGTGAAGCTTAATAGTCATCTCCAACTAGTGATGAGGTGTGGAATGGTGGAGATTTGCCTCCATTCCCCATATGTCTTCATGGCATGGTGCTAAATTAATTAAGCATAGGCAAATTATTATGTATCTGCAGGTCACTCTGTACAAGTAGAGGATTGGGGTGACTGGAAAGGATGTGGAAGGAAACAGCAGTGTCACAGTTTAAGGTTCTGGCAGGAAAGTGTCTCGCAGGGCTGCAAGAAACCAAGAAAAATCTCAGTCAGAAGAGCCGGTCGTTGGGAAGCCTCTGAGCTCCATGCTTCCGAGTTCTACGGCGGCTAACTGAGCTCTAATACGTATAACAGTAACCAGGACATTGCAAATTTATTATATTATGCAAAGTTTCCTCCTAAACTATAGCATAATGAAAGTCGAGGTAATTTATAAGAAACTGTTCACTGAAGTATGCATCTCATATTCCTATTTCAGTACCTGAAGCACAGAACGTAGTAACTGTTTTAATGATGTTTATATTTTTAATCTTATTGCCTTCGAGGATTGGGGGGGGGTGCATCATCGCATCAACAAGAATTTAATAGCTTCGCGATAAGCTGCTTCGGACCTGTTCTCTGGTAATGAAGACAAAGTCAGCTTTAAATATCAAGTTGCGCCTTAAAATCCACTTCACGTCATTTCATTTGCTTCCGTGAAGCATCAGGTACAAACCTTCCGCTCTACTCTATTGCTTGGTGAGGGGTTATACAGTACGGACCATGCAATCATTACTGACGCAGAATATAATGCTACTGGATTACACATCAGCCAGATATACTCAATATGTCTAACATGTATTTTAATTCCCTCACAGTATAAGTTACTGAAGAATTTCCCACCAGATGGTTCCGCCCATCCCAAATTTGTTATTCCCCTTTTATTTCTGATTAAAAATAAGAATAATAATGTAAGAATACAAATTAATCCGTGCCTGTATTGAAATTTTCCCTCACTTCCCTTTTGGTTCATATCATAGACGTGCAAATTTATATTTTCTCGAGGACCTCATGAAACCGACGTTCCTCCCTCTTAACAAAGCACGATGTATCCCCCCCCAAAAAAAGATGTGTAAAATATCAGTCCTCCTTTCTTCTTTCATTCCAATCTTCCTTCCTTTTTTCCTTCCTCTTTTGTTTATATCTTTGTTTCTTATTTTCTATGTTCCGTTGTCAGTCAACACACTTCCACCGTCTTGACTAACTGTGCCAAGGTGCGTGTGTTTCACTCAGTCATTGAACATGCGGTTGAACACTTACATGGCGGGCTTACCTGAGGAACATGAAGTTACCTACATAGGGTAACACAGAAACTGTCCATGTACCAAGAAGGACTCTCATACTGTAGAGGACTGCTGTATATTTCAATGTAAATGTTTCTACGGTAGACGAAGAGGTAACAGTGTTTTAACAGAGCAATATCAATAAATATCTTGAAGGAAATAAATGAAATTTATATTTTTAATGTGACAGTCGTTCCCTTATTTTCATTTGGAATAGTATTTTTTTAAATAATATATTACTACAATTTGAGGAGTCTAAACTCAATGTTTAAGCTATGCATGGTCCAGATTAGAAAAAGTGTATATGTATGGAAGGGGCTAAATTTATATTCGATAAAATTATAAATGTCTGAGAACAGGGTGTTGAGGAGAATATTTGGACCGAAGAGAGATGAAGTGACAGGAGGTTGAAGAAAACTGCACAATGAGGAGCTTCATAACTTGTACTCTTTAGAATGATCAAGTCAAGGAGGATTAGCTGGGCAGAGCATATAGCACGAATGGGGAGAAGAGGAATGCATGTAGGATATTTGTGAGAAAGCCAGAAAGAAAGAGAACACTGGGAAGACTAAGGCGTAGGTGGGTGGACAATACTAATATGTATCTTAGTGAGATAAGATGGGATGAAGTGGATTGGATTGGATTGGTCTGGCTCAGGATAGGGAACAGTGCACGGCTTTTTAGAGCATGATGATGAACCTTCGGGTTCCACAAAATGCTCGGAAATTCTTGAGTAGCGGCAGATATTGCTTCTCCTCAAGAAGGGCACAGCTCCATAAGTAAGCAAGTAAATTATAAATATAATTTTTTTTCCTTGGCACTACAGCCCCAGTGGGCCTAGGCCTACCTCCATGAACTTCTCCGTTCACTTCGGTTTTTCTTTATCTTATACATTCGGTAGGACTCCTTGGGCGGGTGATCAGCGCGTCGCAAGGCCTCTACATGTACACAAACACAGAAAAACGCACACACACAAACTAAACATCCATGCCCTGAGTGGGATTCGAACCCACGATCCCGGTTTCCAAGCGAGCGAAGACAGTACATGCCTTAGACCACTCGGCTACCGTGACCGGCAAATATAAAATTACTTGACCATAATTGGCAAAGTATTCCCCAATAACTTTCACTCGGTTAGAAAATAAAGAAATCCTACACATGAGGAGAGCAGAGAAACGAGAGCTACTAATTTGGTGTGGGCCCAATCCGCGCAGAGGAAATGAAAGAAAATAGGACTTCACTCTTCCGCTAATTATACCGAAGAACCTAATTGACGTTGTTTAATGATATGGAACACTGCACAGCCAAACCAAAATTTGTGTATGACCCATGTAATAATTCCACTTTACCATCGTATCCTCGATTTTATTCTGACAAAATATAAATACTTAATGTTTTTCCTGTGTGATATTCCCATTAAATTTCTAACAATTTCAAATGTTAAAAATGGCGATTAATTTTAAAATATGCATACATTAAAAACAAAAACGTTTTACCTCATAAACATGCAGATATAAATATCTTACATCTGAAGCATCTTATAATTTCTACGTACAATATAT
>NW_019719358.1:2813448-2883629 GCF_002891405.2 Cryptotermes secundus
AATAAAGACTTTATTCTGTCGAGTTTATAACCAGTTTTTTAATCCAGTCTGATTGCCAGCAATGAAAATAGTAGGCATCAAGCCAGCCTATGTAACCGTAACCACCACAGCCACAACCACAACCACTAAAATTATAGGATGACTCCAATTTATAAGCGACGGTAGCCCGACATTAATTTAGAATCACGTTGTGTATTCGGAAGACAAGAAGTTCGAATCTTAACCAGCTATCCTAACTCCATGGAGGAGAGACTTTCTGAGAAACTAAGAGTCTCAGAGGAAGTTCAGGAAGTTTCTTGCCTCTCAGTCATTATTACCGTAATCACAAAAGCTCCCGGCTCTAAAGTACGCCGACATAGGTGGATCTAAATTCACATCTCTTCTCAAAGTTATTCATGTCCCTCCAACTTTCTTTATTTCATTTCTACTCCTTATGCCTCTTCTTCTTCTGTATTTTGAAGGCATAGACCAGTACGCCTGTCCGGATATGATATGAACATCTCCGTTCAAGTATACTGACATTTTTTCTTGCCTTTGTCGGTGCTGTTTTGCTAACTCGGTTCGTTATCCTTCATCCTTCCACGTGGACTCTTCATTTCCTTCTATACTTCTCAATTATACGCTCAAACTTGGATGCACCAATTTGCTCTCTATTTCGTTGTTCATAATATCCCTGTAGCATAAGATCTCTTTGCCATCAGTCTGCCAACTACGACCGGGTTTCCGAACAAGTACGTGTATCTTCTCTTCAAGCTCTTCGAATGAAAGTCTGTGGGATCTAATATTCATCATTCCTTCCGTTAGTGCAATACAGGGTTACTATAATAGAACATACACTTTAAACGTTTTATAGAAACCAAAGTACAGTATGCGTCAAAAATTCAGTATTCAAACTCGCGCATTTCGAAGGCGCATGTGCGTTTGTCGACGGGGCATAGCTCCAGCTGCACGTGTTCCCAGTAGTGAAAAGGAAGTTGTGTTGTGCAGTTGTTGCAAATGGGTCTCTCGACGGAGGAAAAAGTATTCATAGTTGAGTATTATTTCCGCTCATACGGAAGTGGTCGCCAGACAACTCGCTTCCTTGTTTTTGAGTGGCCAGATGTTATCGTCCAGAAACCGCTACACAGTACACGTGTGACGCTATGGTGTGCCGTCTCAGCACACGGCATATTAGCCCCTATTTCACTGAGGATGAGGAAGGCAATGCTTTTACCGTCACCCAAGAACGCTACAGGGACATGGTGATCGGACCATTTCTTCAGGATCTGAGAAGGTTCTGTCGTGCAAGGGGCCTTCACATGAATAGACAGTGGTATCAACAGAACGTCTTTTAATTTCTGTACTGAATCTTTTGGCGCATACTGTATTATTGATAGAGCC
Source organism: Cryptotermes secundus (assembly GCF_002891405.2). NCBI lineage: Eukaryota > Metazoa > Arthropoda > Insecta > Blattodea > Kalotermitidae > Cryptotermes > Cryptotermes secundus. The sequence continues at coordinate 2,814,829 of NW_019719358.1, forward strand.
AGAATACGTTCATGGTTTTTAGTATATGTATTTAAGGTTTAATGACTAAGTTACAAATGATCTATGTGTGAGTCTTTTGTCACATGACACATCAATCCAATTATTTCCAAACGCACTGGGGCATAATCTTGTCAACACTGGCAACAGCTGTTGTGACGCTTTGCTTTAGATCGTTTACACTTACAGGAAGTGGAGGAACAAAACTCTGTCTTCGATATATCCCCACAAGAAACATCCACAAGGCGTTAGATCCAGACTTCTTTGTGGCCAACATGTCAGTGCCATGCTCTGGTCTGTTGAACGGTGTTTGGAATGAATTGGATTGTCGCATTGATATCTGTCGTGTGACAAAAGGCTTAGACATAGAACATTTGTAAATTAGTCATAAAAACTTAAAGACATATAGTAAAAAACGTGTAAGTATTTTGGCTCTATCAATAATACTTTGGTTTCTATAAAATGTTAAAATTGTCTATTTCTTTCATAGTAATCCTGTATGTTTACCCCATTTTACTCTCCTTGATTTTATCACCATGATGATATTTTTAGAGACAGACGTTACGATGCTTTTTGTTATCCATTTTTCTATTTTCTCCTTCTTAAATACAATCTGCATGGGAGACCACGTTCCATCGAAATTTTCTAACAGAGCAGATACAAAACTGCAATAATTCCCTACTCTTATCTCACCCATTTCCGTGACGTTTTTGTAGTTTCGAAGTTACATACGTCAGTCGAGTATCCGGAAGCAATTCTCCCTTACGTCAGCTTGAAACTACTCCACCTATTAATATTTTATGGCTTTATTACTGAAGCCGATTGAGTTGGTTGTTGTACCAAGAAATAAAATTAGTCAAACATGTTATAAAGTTTTAATTTGTTGTAATATGCGATAACGATGTAAGGGGGGAGGTATTATAATTATAAAGATATGACCAAAGTTTTGCCACTGTATCTTTATCGTGACGAAAGTTAGCAACAGAAGAATGTCTCAATTTCTTTAGCAAAGTGTATTGTGGGGGAAAGTTTACAGTTACTGTTCCCTCGAGCCTTCAAAACTTTGTGAGTAAGGAAAGGAAGAGAGTCGCTGAGCAGTTATATCGACTTACCAAGTTCACTCACCCTCAGAGAGACTGGGGGGGGGGGGGGGGGAATACAAGAATATCTCCGAAGCTTGTACTGATTAATCTATACCAATCACTGGTGCTCAACATGGATATAAGAAGTATCAAACGCTTGTAATGAAAGAGATGATGCATTTCGTTTCTTACCAAAACTGATGATTAGAACAGGCATGTAGTAATTAACATCGAAACCATTTCGCCTTATTTCATCCATTTCTTTCGCCTCTTGAAAGAATCGTCAATGTTACTATCTGAACAATCGATTTTCTTTGTCATTTAAATTCTTACCGTATGCATAAAAACCAGTATTTGTATAAGCGAATTAAATTTTTCGTTAAGTAAGAAATTAAATACAGAATAAGTAGCTATACTCTTTACTTTACAGATATCTTTGATGGCTGAACATTTAAAAGTACAGAGTAAAGAACAAAGGGAAAAAAATGAAAGAGGCAGATTTTTATTATATTATTCTTCCTATTAAATTCTCTCCGCCTCTCTTCATTCAGGCGAATTGGTGGACGCAGCATCATTCCATTTTCTGCCATCTGCTAGATATGCTTAACTTCTTTTTATTACAATCGTTGAAGCGAAAAAAACGCAATTTCCGGTATTCTAACGTTAATGAATAGAATACCCAAGCCTTTTTTCATACTTGAAAATGCTTTATCAATATTGGATCAACGTGAATCTTACGAAATAAATCCACTGTCCCCTACGGTCCCACCGTTAGCGCATACAGAATTTGAAATCCTTTTGTTATTCATTCCTGAATAAACTTCATCTGCATTTGATGGGATGTGTTTATTAGGCATAAGCAGCCTACTCAGTTTCTGTGCTCCCACCGTAAGTTACTTTTCTTCCGAGAGGAGAATGTTAACTGCTCCCAAAGAGTGTCCGTAATGACCATAGACGCGAGTTCTTACCTCATATTATGGTCGATATTGACAGTTTAAAGTATATGTGTTTCCCGTTTTCACTTAGCAAAAATTCCGTATTACATCCTCAGAATTCATGTACCGAATTCCCACAATTCTTAGAGGAAGCAATGATTATTTCCCTACACAGGTTTAACTGACTGGACTTTGCAATAAAAACTCGGGATGTTTTCTGCAAGGAACCGAAGTTTTAAATACTTCATTATTTAGGTGAATCTAGGGTTTGTAGGTTTAGTATACACACTTGAAGTATGAGCCATTCCAGAAATATGTTACAAGTTACTGACAGAGATAACAAGGTAGTTCAGTGCAAACTATGGGATAAACAATGAGTGAATTACGTTATGGAGGAGAAAGTACGTTCCAGAGTTTCCCTTCTGATAACATCGGTCCTGACTGACTCTTCTATATCTGAGATTTATATGCGCTCAAATACTAGTGCCTGGATCACTAGGCACCACTCAATATCTAAGAAAAGCCTGTCTTGTCCTATGCTTCATAGATGACAACTTCTTAGACGGGGCGGACATGACAAAGCAATGTCAGGAATCCGTCCAGAGCAATAGCCCTTAATATCCTTAATGGCCAAGATCCGATGCAGAAACGTCTCCAGTTTTCAGTAACGGGGTCAAAAACTAGATATTACAAGCAGACTTTTTTTCGGGAGGAACTAACAAACAAATATTCCCACAGAAAGACAGATACATACAGAAGCAAAGGCAGGTGCTCTCTAGGGCAAAGTACAAAGCTATGAATGGTGGTAGGGACACAAACAGAAGGTATCTTTGAAAGAAAGTAATAAAAAAGAGGGGAGGGAACAAGGGAAGAGGAGGCGGAGAAACTAATTACAAAAGCCATTAGTTTAGGAGTTGGCTGAACGAGGACGGTGTTTTTAACTGCGCGCGAACGGCCACGATACGACGCCTATCAGCCCTCAATTTCGAGATATTTCGCTTACTTTTAAGATAAACTGAAAATCTTGCTATCAACAGAAGCGTGAAATTGTCAGATTCAACAATGGAATATGTTTTACGCTAATCAGGTCATGGATACAAGATGAGTTTGAAAGCTCAAATGAACGGAATGCCACCATGTGACTGACAAGAAAGAATGGCACAGACGGTTACCACTGGATCTGCCAAGACCCCCATGTGTACCATGATCAGCATATAAACTTGTGAAACTTTTTGGTAAAGTATTTAACCATTATCATCGGCAGCAACAAAGCTCCGTGTGCCCTTCATTGTCATACCATGCTTCAAAATATTTTCCTCTATTTGTTGGAATGGAATTGATTAATACATTCCCCATAGCTATTCTTCTTCTTCTTCTTCGTCTTCTTAAATTGTGGATTTTATACAGAAGTTGGTATGCTTCCTTTGATTGGTGATCATCGCGTCCCAAAGCCGCTGCCTATACAGTACTACATAAACGCAAAATAAATGTAGACAGACACCCATGCCTCGAGTTGAATATGAACCCACGATCCCAGTGTTTTAGTAGGTGAAAATATTTCATACCTTAAAGAAAGCAGTCTTCTGGGATATGGCTCCGTGTATATATTGTGTTAACCGACGTTTCGGAGGAACGTATCGCCTCCATCTTCAATGTAGGAAAAAAAAAGAAGAAAATCCGCAAACGAAGAAACAGCGAGAGCAGGTACTCTGATGATGGAGGCGATACATTCATCCGAAACGTCGGTTAACACAATATCTACACGGCGCCATATCCCAGAAGACTGCTTTCTTCATAGTCACCGCCGTGAAAACTTCAAATCCTACATGTCCTGCTTTGCACTATGATTGGCATCTATTTTGTTTAAATTATATATATATTTTTGATGTAACAAGGCATAATTCTCCCCCCCCCCATATTTCGTTCTTAACCTACTATGCTGTTGAATATGTGACCTGCCTCATCGCACATATAGCCTGATATGTTACCGAACTGATATAACATGTCATGATGCTTCGAAAAGACGCAATTGCTTGCGAATGTAGTGAGTTTCTTGGTCGAAGTAAATGGACTACAGTACGCGAAGGTCTCATTTGGGATTTATATTTTTTTTTTTTATATTTACGTTCCGTAACGGCACGACACACCTACTAGAAGTCCGAATTCTACGTCAATGTCAGTATTTTTATAGGTCTACGTTAATACTATCACGTGTTGGTAATTAAAAATATTAAATGTTCGTATTTTGCAATATTTCCGGTCTAGGAAACCGAAATTAACGGCCGTAGGGATTCGTTGCGCCAACCACGCGACAACCTCTATCCCACTAACTTCGCCGACACGTTGCAGTCGCTTGGTCGGTATAGATCACTTGCGGACTACAGGCCACGGAGTTTGTTTCTTGTTTGTTTAATTTTGCAACATTATATACGCGATAATATTTTATTATACGCCTATTACTATTTTTAAGAACGAGACTATTAAATTCTCATTGATTTCAACCAGTCATCTAGATAATTATCAGATAAAAATTTTAAACACTATCAAGTATCACTTGGCTTAGTTCAATTCAATTTCGACACTAACGGTTCAAATTTAAATTAATTTGTTCAGTCACATGTAAAATCCAGTTCCATACAGAATGAACTGAGCACGTCCCCTTGTATATTTCTCGTAATTATGTCAGTAGAAAGCCTCGTCCTCAGCTGACAAAAACGGTTGTTATGGTAACGTGCACAGTAATTTATCGCTCTAATGAATTTGTTTTTATACTTGAGAGTTCTACAGCGAAACAAAAATGGAAACAAAAAGGGAACCTCTAGCAGTACTGATGCAGAAGTTGAAATTACGGAATAAAAGCATCTACCAGGTGTATAACTTTGTTAGTTTAATAATTCGGTGACGGTAATTTGACGGAAATTAGCTAATATGGGAACTAATTTTTAAATAAGTACACTATCAAATTTCAATTGAAGTAGTTCCAAGCAGAAGGAACAAGTTTCCGTACAATTTATTACGAAGGGGCAATTGTTACAAATGCCTCCTATGTCTCAAAACTATCCTCTTTCATTGCATAAACCGCACTGTATTAAAGCCTTGTGTTTTTGCCATTCAGTCATTGAATAATTCAAGCAACGAAGCTACAATAATAATGACGGGGAAGCAATTCCCAGTGTTAACTTCCAGTAGATTCTAAAGGGTTCTGGCGATGGTGTATAACACTCAGAATTACTGGGCTTTGGACTTTGCCATCGTCCGATATTCTACAGAACACAACGTTTGGAAACTGGATCTGTTTCCGTCCTTAGATGAGGAGGGACAACACCCACTCTGTTGGGTACATTAGAAAAAACTAATCTCAATCACTGGACAACCCCTATCAGGTTCACTATAGCTACTTAATTGCCTGAAGTTAAGCTAATTTGGAGGGAGATACCGGACGATGGACAAAGTCCAGAAACCCAGTAATTCTGAGTGTTAACTTCCAAATTCACCCATCTCTAATTTATCCCACGATAAAGAAGGTTCAAATGAGGATATCTGTGATGGTCGTGACGACGACTAGTGTGTGGGAGGAAAGTAATGCATGAACATCTTCGCTTAACAGGACTTCAAAGGGCAGTATATAACATAAATGAAGGTGCAAGCTGAGAAAATCTAGAAGTGATTGTAGAAAAGATACAAATGGACCGTGAATGCTGGCAATAGAAAAAGTAATTATAGATTTCATGTCAATTATGTTTACTTCAGTTTACTGCCTCTCTGTTATTACATGAAAGAAAGTGAATAGCGAAATATAAACATTTAATAGGGCTAAGACATAACCAAAGCTGTAAATGAACAATAATGTAGCCAAGAATTTAAGTAAGAATGCATCCAAGTATGTATGTATGTATGTATGTACATATATATATATATATGAATACATCACGTATGAACATGCATTATGAACGTAATATTATATTTGGGAGATGTATCATCCTCTAACTGTTATTCACGTCAATATAGACCTATGAATTATTTAATTAAGCGATCAATTAACTACCACGGTCAGAAACGTATGTTTACACTCGCCGTGTGCAGCCCCGCCGGATTTACAGCCAGCAATTTCCGGTTCACCATTTGGGCCAGCCACGTGTCAGTGCTCCCTACAGGAAATCGCTGATTTAAAAGTGACGCTTCAGCCCTATATATCATCGGTGGCTAGTGATGACGAGCATAGAAGCATTAATAAACACGTGCATTCAACAGTCAATAATTCGCATCAGTAATTTAATTTATTACTCTCCCAGGTTCAGGCATTAAGCCGTACCAAACTTATGTTAATTCTGTTCCAATGACGCCCACAGGCAATGAATTGAGATACTGTGGAAACAGTCATTTGTAAACAGTAATGACTCTCACTCAACAAAATATCGCCTCATGGGCGATGCGTGGAGTGTTCATCTGCCTTCACTCCAGGAACAGTCATAGGTAAAGCTCCTTCTCCTCTCTTCCTTAATCATCATCATCATCATCATCATCATCATCATCATCATCATCATGTGGCAAAACAGTCTTTTTTTAGTCATAAGCCCTCCTTACAAGATTCTGCCAGATTTCTCTATAGACCGTCCGGTTTCCACTTATTTGGATTTCGGAGCAATATATTTTTTTTACAGAGCAAGGTAGCCAGCCACGCGTTCAGCCTCCCAACCTGGGGGACTAGGTTTCTGTAGTTGTGTTCCACAGTGACAAGGTGACCACGTTATACCTGCAGATACCGAACTCCTTTTACCACCGGTTCTACCCGTCGCAGGGCTGCGATACAGGCATTCTGAACGGCCTCCACATAGGAACTAAAAGTAGTTTTTGTAGTAAAAAAAATGACCTGTCATTTACGAAACATAAACGTTTGTTAAACAGCTTCCAATTAAGAATACATATTATGAAGCTCTACGTCAATCAGTTGTCTCAAATGCCCTGTCAGCGGCTAGCAGTTTAGTGAATACAAATACAAAGGGAATTTTCGTACTGTTGTAGTGACTTATTTGACCTTCGACATTCAGCTGCCTTTTGCAGCTCGCAGTGTCGTCATGATTGTTCCACTGATCATTTGTACCAAAAAACAGTTCATTCATCAATGATCTACACCTCTTTGTTAGGTCCTCGCCAGTTCTTCGATTTCGTAATCTTTTTCACACAGTCATTGGGACTCCTTGGACGGGTGATCAGCTCGTCGCAAGACATCTACCTAACACAGGACAACACAAACACCGAATAAACACGCACACAAACATTCGTGCTTTGAGTGGGATCTGAATCCATGATCCCAGAGCCCGAGCGAGCGAAGACAGTTCATACTTTAGACCGCGTGACCACTGTGATAGCCAGAAAAGTTGAGTGGTGTGCAGTAATTAAATTTTTCTGGGTAAAATGCATAATAGGTAGTGAAATTCATCGGACACTATCAGCATGGCACGGTGACTGTGTTTTGTCGTCGATACGGACGGGCGTCCCTTGTTCAGTGAAAAACTTTTAGGCCATATTTGAACCTGCCAGTCCATTATTAGACATTTCACTATGAGATTTGATTCCCGGCAGTAAAATATAATGTTCCTTTTCCCCACAGCTTCCAGACCATCACTGGGTCCCATCCAGCCGCCGGCAGTTATGCAGCCGTGGCATACACGTCTGGCTTGAAGAACTGCTTGCGGTCTCCTTGGAATTGATAAATAGAGGTCCTGTATGATTTGCAAGGGATTCTTGTACCATTCTGTTATCGATGATGGAGGTGGATAGCGCGTACGCAGATTGCTCTCCAAAACAGACCACAAAGGCTCAATAATATTGATATCTGGCGATTGTGGGGGCCATGGCAGATGTGACACTTCATCTTCGTGCTCAGAAGACCAGTCCTGGACGATGTTAACTATGTGAACACAGGCGTTGTTGGCTTGGTAAATGACATCACCATTAGGGAACAAAGTTTGCGCCATGGGATGGACCTGGTCGCCCAAAATGGTCACATAGTCGTTGGCAGTGACGTGACCTTGCAGGGTAATGATGGGTCGGACAGAATACCACGATATGGCCGCCCATACCATGATCGAACACCCGCCATGTTTCACTCTTGACAGCAAACAATCTGGATCCTAAGCTTGGGATGGCGTTCTCCAGACGTAAACTCGGCCAGAAGTCGGAAACAGTGTGAAGGTGGACTCATCCGACCAAATGATCGTTTTCCATTGCTCCATAGTCCAGGTTTTATGACTTCGGCACCACATTGTCCTCTTAGTGGCATTTTGATCACTGATTAGTGGCTTTAGAATTGCAGCTCGTCCAGAAATGCCCTGCTTGTGGAGTGCCCTTCGTACTGTTTTGGTGCTGACAGGGTTTGTGAGCGTGACATTCAGTTCAACAGTCACTTTTGCAGCTGTAGTCTTCTTATTTTTCGTCACAATCCTACGCAATGTTCGTCTGTCTCGATCACTCAACACACATTTCCGTTCATGCTGGTGTTTATCGGATGCGGTTTTTCCAGTCTTCCTGTATGCGGTCATAATCTTGGATACTGTGCCTCGCGAAAAACCAAAAACCTCGGCTACCTTGGTTACGGAAGCACCCACCATATGGGCCCCAACAATTTGCCCACGTTCGAATTCTGTTAGCTCTGACGTGATGCTCTAAAAACTGCACAGAACACTGTGTCGACAACAAATGAAGCTTGCAACGTATTGCGGAGGTTGTACAGGTAGTGGTGTTGGGCAGATACGGCAGCGTGACCTACAAACGTCGCTAAAATAAACACTTCAGTTCAGGCTTACATTTCACTAAGTGTTTCCATATTTTTGTCCATCCCCTGTATATCCATTTGTAACTTACTTATTGACTTACCCTCGTATTTTACTATCTCTTATAGAGAATTAAGGGAGGAACATAGACTGAGGGTGTTTGTGAACAGGGTGCCGAGGAGAATATTTGGATCAAAGAGAGATGAAGTGACAGAAGGTTGGAGAAAACTGCATAATGAGGAGCTTCATAATTTGCATTCTTCTCCAAGTATAATTAGAATGGCCAAGTCAAGGAGGATGAGGTGGGCAGGACATGTAGCACGAATGGGGGAGACGAATAATGCATATTGGTGGGAAAGCCACTGGAAAGACCAAGGCGTAGGTGGGTGAACAAAATTGGATCTTAGAGAGATAGGATGGGATGGTATGGATTGGACTAAATGTATTATTTATTAGAATAATGAATATATATATATATATATATATATGTGTGTGTGTGTGTGGTTTTGATTATTCGTTCATTTTTTGTACCAGTCGCTTCAAAAATTTAAGTAGAGTACTTCGGTTTTACGTCCAGGCATGTTCATTCAAGATCTGAACTGGTTCTTTTACCATTAAAAAGGAAGCGAAAACAGCAACTCATAAACTCTAGTTCCTTACTGCACAGGTTTCTAATCTGACAGGTCTATTATTGTAGTATTAGTTTCCTTTCATTTTATCTTTACTAAGAGGGTACCACTTAAGTGATGATTCTGTGTATACATGTATTAAATTAGTCTATGTTATCCTCAAAGTTCCGCATCACGGCCATGTTTATAATCGATGACTTACAAACAATATTTCACACGTAATATACCGATATTTTTTATCTCCCTTCGTACCAAATTTCTAGTGGTTCATTAATTATCGTCCTCATACCGAAAGGTAAAGAAAGTTTTCACATGGCATCAATGATGTTACTATTCATTCTAACAGAAGCCGCAAACTATTGCAAGATCTACTATAGTACAATATTTTTACAACCAGAAGTAAGTGGCACTAGTGTTACTCCCACGTCGCGCGGTCGCCATGCACTCTAATTACTGGTGCCTGTGTAAAATTATAAAATACGGAGGTGAAGTGGTTCTAGTTGCACAACATTCATACCAAGTTTCAAGAAATTTAGTTACGTGGCGTAAAACGTTGAAATGAGTGGCGGGAAGGGGCACACACCTGCCCTTCCTTCGTTCAGAAATGAAAGTACGCCACAACGCACATGAAGCATAAGGTGCTCAGCCTCTGAACATGCATCTTCAACATTTCTCATTTAAAAGACATGAGGTCGCACGTATAATTCGAGTTTCTTGTGTGTGACTAACGGAAATACTTCCGGTTGCAGTACACCCAGCTCTGTGCCTCCAAGCTAGGGCAGTCTTGTAAAATAATGGAAAGCCTGATACCCAGTGAAAACAAGCAATATACTCGTATCTGCAGGACTTGATATTCTCACAGCGGTGGTTATGAAGAGTTCCGTTTTCTAGGATATGACGCCGTACAGTCCATTGAAAGTTAACCGATGTTTCTGCTTGCCACTTCCTTTCACGCTCGTATCTTGCTCGGTCCATTCGACCCTGAAGATGGAGGTGATATATTCCTCTGAAACGTCGGTTGACTTTCAACGGAATATACGGCGTTTTGTCCCAGAATATAGTACTCTTCAGGAAATATATTTCTTTTGTAATATGAAATTATATAATTATATATTAATATATACTTATTTTTGTAATGTTTTATGTTTCTCTCACCAAGGCCCATAAATTTACAAACATGATACATATACATGCATCATAAATATGACTATGTATCAAAATTTCTGACAAATGAAATAGAAAGTAGATCCTACGTCTGTCTCAGTCAATGCATGAAGTCTAAGACAATTTTTTAGTTTTTAAAACTTGGTCGCTAAAGATGTATAATTCAGAAGTAAAGGCACATAATCTTGAAGAAAGCAGTCTTCTGGGATTTGGCACAGTGTATATGTGGTGTTAACCGACGTTTCGGAGGAACGTATCGCCTCCATCTTCAGGGTAGAAGAAAAAATATAATAAATCTGCAAGCGAAGAGACCGTTAGAACCAGTAAAACGTAACCGGTAAAACCGAAACGTCGGTTAACACTACATATACACGGTGCCAAATCCCAGAAAACTGCTTTTTTCATAGTCACCGCCGTGAAAGCCTCAAATCTTGCACATAATCTTGTAAGAAAGGAATATTCCACGGAACTACTATGCTCCTTAATTTCAAGTAATACGGTATCACTTATGTTCAAAGTTCAATTAAAGCCTTGAACTTCCATTTCGTGTGTGAATGAGTTGGTGCAGCCGACTGTGAACAAGGGTAATTACTGGTCGCGATCAGAAGGCAAGGGGACTCCAAGAGATTGCTTAATTACCCCGAAGAGGTGACGCGGGCAAGCCGACAGAGACTTGTGCATCCAGTCTGATGCTATGGGACAGGGCACGAGCCCATTACGTATTATCTGTAACTTACATTTAGCGTACAGAGGTTTATTTGATTTATATTTTCATAAGCGTGTCAATGTGTGCAGGAATTTAAAAAATGCAACATTTACCGTTAAAATCCGATTACTACAGTTTGTACTAACACAGAAATTAGAACCTTCCAGTTTCGTACTGGGGCTCATTCTCGCTTCCTTGGTTCTCTTAGTATGAGGTTTTGAGGTCGCTGAAAACTACGGTTTTGGGCGGGATCTTCTGCTTTAAGATGCAGTATTTTTTTTTCCTTGGCACTACAGCCCCAGTGGGCCTAGGCCTACCTCCATGAACTACGTTCACTTCTGTTTTTCTAGATCTTACACATTCGGTAGGACTCCTTGGGCGAGTGATCAGTTCGTCGCAAGGCCTCTACCTGTAGACAAACACAGAAAAATGCACATAAGAATCCATGCCCTGAGTGGGATTCGAACCTACGATCCCGGCTTCCGAGCGAGCGAAGACAGTGCATGCCTTAGACCGCTCGGCTACCGTGATCGGCAAGATGCAGTATAGTTTACCAAATTATTACCAACGCTTCTCATGAACGAGCAGCAGTTTCGTTCCAAACGTTGGTAACCACTTACCAGATTACCATCTCACTATTCTCTCATCCGATCTACATGCCCAGCCGAATTTATTCTTAATCTGACGTTTTAACCGGATGCGGCCGAATGGTGGGCTCTTAATACGAGTATAAAATGCGAACAGCGGCGACGAGGTTATCAGGAGTGACTCTTACTGAATGACCAACCTAGTACTTCCTAGTCAGGAGATGGCGGGCCTGACACCACCGGCTAGGAACCGGATATCCTGAGTGAAGTTTTTATGGATCTCTCAGTAACTCCAGTTTCACCACATCCAACTGGTAGGATGATTAGTGAATAATGAACTGGTGAGGATTTGGAAGGCAGGGGTTGCGATGTAATCCGGCATTTGCCTCGAAGGACTGAGTGGAACCACGGGAACCGCGGTCACGATAGCCGGTCTCAGGGTTGAGACCCGAACTATGGCCTCCTAATTAAGATGCAGGAGTGCCATCTGGTTGGCCTCCACTGAATCGCTGTTTCCTAATCATTCGGCGTTATTTAACATGAGCTGTTTACATCGTTATTAAATAAAAATAAATTAATTATTCGTTTAACTAGTTAATTAATAAGAGTAGGTATTGATTGGATTTATAGTAGGCCTAATATCGGAGACCAGAAAAAACAGATGAAAAAAGTGGCCCTCCTATAATTTCAACAAAAAGAAAATCCTTCTGAATTGTAACAAATGCTGTGTTTGAAATTTTTCAGAAGTGCAAAATACAGGAAAGCAGCCATTGGACTCATAAGAATAGTGGCCACGTAAAGAAGACGTCACGGAAATATATGTTGCCTTCATTTTCAAGATTCGGAATTTATGCGCTATGGTAAGTAACATAAAGTTACTGTGGTCAGTTCTCTCTTGTGCTGCAAGATCATGTGATATTGGCCGCTGGTTGGGGTTGCCTCCAGGAGGTAGCTTACTGCAGCTGAGGCATACTGCCTTCCTGATGAATCATTTTTGGCGTGAGGCAGCAACCAGAAGGTATCTGTGTGAGGCTGCGCTATGCTGGTTCCTCTCCTTCATGCCATTTCTGACAAAAGGTACGTGGCTCTTTGGCTGCACCGCTTAGGGACGCTGGCATCGTTGATTTGATAATGTCGGACTGAAGATGAAATGACGTATGCAGTTTTGAACCTAGCTCAGACCAAGCTGCAGGAGACAATAAAAATCCTGGATCCAGTTTGCCGAAGGGAAAAGGTGATGGCTCACGAGAAGTGAAATAATCACATATACTTAAAACTTGCTAACGAACGTCCAAATCACTTTTTTTAATTTATTTATTTTAGGATATTTACAATCTACTCATAATGTACTAATACAGAGTAATAAGCAAATGTTAGGGCGTTGCATGGCTTGTAGGGAGTACCATCCACTGCTGGGTTATCCTCCGTTACCTAGAATAGGCCTTCTGGCCATTGACGTTTGAGTCTTCTGTTAAATACGGGTTGGACGCCGACTTCTTTTATTAGTTGGTTTTCATGATCCACAGTGCGGTTTCTGTATTTGATGGCTTGTTTGCTTATGATCTCATTTATATAAGAAACTATCATCTATCATCCGGGGCTAATACAACAGGCCAATTTGTGACCGATGTGCCATGTGCACCCTGTCTCACCCCACTCAACGAAACTAAAACTAAAAATATTTTCACGTGTATTAGTTATTATAGACGGGGTTTGGATTGGTGAATAGATTTATTGGCCACCAAATATAGTAACTACAAATAATCATAACACTATTGCTGATTTCCACACTCAAAATCACTGCACACTAAGTCTTCTCAGTCTGTTTTCACTAGTCGTTCCTTGGTAACCGCTCTCAACAATGGATATTCCTCTGTAAAGTTTTAACTAGGCATTTCCTGGTAGCGAATCTTAACAATAGAGATTCTTCAGCTTCCGTTGTCCGCTGGTAACACTCCACAGCTGAACACTCATCTCAGCCCAAATGCTGAACTGAACGAAACTGTTGTTCGCCTATCGTTATATAGAGTCGGGTCGGACTTCACACGCAAAACACGTGTCAGGTGACAGAATGCGTGTTAATTGGCCCGTTGTCTAGCACTTGGCACAGCGCCGACCACAGAGGAAACACCTCTTCTGTTGTCAGAATGCATGTCTTTTGGCCCGTTGCCCGGTACTGGGCATGGCGCGGACCACATAGAAAACACTTCTTCCAATATCTGTTCTATTGTTGCTTGCGCGTATTTCGGGCGATGTATATGTATATAATTTCACTCCACGTGGAACCACATTGCACACAGCATCCACAACTCCCTTTGCAAGCCCTCCGATTTGTCCACAGAATGCATTCTGTCAGTTGCATGAGTTGAGAAACTCTAGTGGAAACGTGCTTAGTCTGGTCGGCGCAATTACAGCCATATTCCTCGACTGGCTGAACTGAAATAGTGCCGCTGCGTCTTCACAGGCTTCACAGACGGGGTTAATCATCTTCTCTTCTAAAGTGTTTCGTCTCATTACTGTGTTTCATCAATCAGAAAAATAATTACATCTGAATTATAATTCGCTTATTATGCATTAGACCTATGAATATGACGACATTCTTATGAAGATGAGATATCAAGAAATGTAATGTGACAACTGCAATATATAAAGGTGTACCAAAGAAGGCCCAAGTTAAATTTTGACACTTTTCGTATTTACTCTCGTCCATTTTAGAATACAGAAACCGTAGGTGCATATTTTTTTATTTAGTGGTTTAATTAAGACATAATTGGAAGTAACGTTTTCTGTATTGAGAAACAATTAATAAAAATGGCGACAAGTGTTCCTTTTGATGTAATTTTCGAATAAGGCCCCACGGGACAAAGAACCAATATTATGAATTGGCTAATGGTTAACACGGATTGAATTATTCTCTCGAGGTCTGTAAGACACTTATTGCTAACTGTTAAGATCAAAAGTGACCAAATTTACGAAACAAATTTCTGCGAAAAAATGTGAAAATACTTAGGAAGATCGAAGGGTTACGTGGAAAAAGCTAAGGAAGCTCATCGTGGCAAAATTTCTTATAATTCCTTCTCTTAAAAGACTGACCTAAACTACACAATTTGAAAAAATACAAGTATATTAATACATTTCAGGCCATAAACGTGAAATATAAGGAATATGACAGGGGCACGTATCTGTTAATTAAACTCTCTAGATGGATACATATCTGTATTAATCGGCTTCAGCAGTTCGGCTGACATAACGTATACACATTTATTGCAGTAAATTAAAAAAAAGCACATCTGAAAACCTGTCCTCTTTACAAATTTCGCAGTTCTTTTTCCTTGTCTGCTGGGACGGTCGATTGGAGGGAAAGACTTCTTCCAATTTCTTCTTCTGGGAAAACTTTGAATTCATAACGCCTGACACGTCTGCGGGACCTGTCACTGTGTGGATTCCTGTTCTCCTGGTAACTGCATATTTCAGAAATGAAATTCTCTTAATGAAGTAATAACAAACAAGTATTTATTGCTACGTCATGATACATTTTTCTTCATGCGAAATCAAATTTAGAAAAATGTGAAGAAAGCAGTCTTCTGGGATGTGGCACCGTGTAGATGTGGTGTTAACCGACGTTTCGGAAGAACCTATCGCTTCCAAGCAGTCTGTTTGTACCGGTTCTCACGGTCTCTTCGCTGCGGATTTCTTATTTTTCCTTCTACCCTGAAGATGGAGGCGATACGTTCCTCCGAAATGTCGGTTAACACCACATCTACACTGTGCCACATCCCAGAAGACTGCTTTCTTCATAGTCACCGCCGTGAAAACCTCAAATCTTACTTAGAAAAATATCGCCACATTTTGTGCCAGGAATAGAGGCGATAAAAATTTCAAGAGACTGCCCTCTTCAGTACAGAGTCATGCATGTGCTATGTTATTTCTGTCTTCACCCAAATATAGAATGGAGCCCCACTACAAGCAACTGCTTCTCCTCTTAGGATCCCCCACCACAAGCATTCACTTCCGGTTAGTTTTAGCATTACCGTGAACGTAACAGCTACATGCCGTGTATTACCAAGAATTCCGAATCTCCGGTGTGCATTTGGAGTTAACCAGACGTAGCTATCTCCGTTTAAATTTATTTATAAACTACTGCATATCACGTGACAAGTGACCAGATATTGAACTTCGTGTGTCTGGGGTATCTCATTATTGCAATAAACTACCTGAACTATGCCTTGAGATATAATCTGCAGAGTTTGCAAAGTGCTACGTACTATGTTATGAATCCCAGAGAGAGTTATCAAACCCCATACCCCATGCAATCGTACATGGCAGAACCTTGAGTAAGAGTGCTGCCCCTTGGGAGCAGGCAACCAGTTACATGGCCGGCATATCCGACCTCTATCTTCCAGTCCTCCTCTTACGAGGTTGGGGTTGCCTGTTAACGGTGTTGCTGACCATGTAGGGGCGTGCGTACAATAGCCGTTACTTGCTTGCAACATGTTACAGGTTCAGGCTCCAGCCACAAGTAACTGCAGTGTGATATTACGTGTATTACACGGATAAAAAAGGTGAAGTTGTCCCAATAGTTCGTCATTAAGACATATGGGGGAGAGGTAAGTGATCAGACTCACGTCCCGGTCGCCTCACCTCCCCTGGGGAAAGNTCCAAATATTCTTGACCTCAGCACTAGTTGGAGGTGAGTGATCAGACTCACGTCCCGGTCGCCTCACCTCCCCTGGGGAAAGAGTCCCCGGTTGCCGTTGAATAGGAGGCTGGGTGAGCCCCGGAACCGATCTGGACTATGTGAAGAGCAAAAAAAGATCTTGCTCTTATTGGGACTCGAATTGCGACCCCTCGATAGTCCAGCCCGTAGCCAGTTGCTATGTCGGCTACGCTATCCCGGGTCATATATTGCACAGAGCAATACAGAAATTAAGGAGTAAAATAACACAGTAATTTTAATGATGATGATTCTGCTCTTGACTCTCTGCACCGTGTGCATGTCGCAGTGTTGCCACATTTCCTACACCCACAAAGCGCAAAGACCCGAGAGAAATTCAACAATGAACCAGCAGGAAATTCTTAATAATTTTCTGTGTACAAGTAGGGTACTGAAGTCATCGTAGCACTACTGCAGAATCAGTTGTGAGCTGATAGCCGTATGAATGACAGACTAAAGCGGAAACAAGTCCCCTGCAAATTACAAAAACAGAAAAGGAAATATTATTCCATATTAAGTCAGACTCCAGGAAGATGTGCAGGCCAAATTAAAGTAAAATTGGTCATGTAAGATTTGACGTTCCTCCGAAACGTTGGCTAACACCACATATACACGGTGCCAAATCCCAGAAGACTGCTTTCTTCTTATAATTGGTCAGTCTGTGGTTGGACACAATATGAGAGCATATGGTTATCTTAATGCTCCTAGAATTATTACCGCGTTGAAACATGAATTAAGCTTTCGAAATCTAAGGTTATCACAGCGGTTGACTACTTAGACATCTCTATGGTGGGATATGACACAAATTAGATTGGCAGAAACATATCTGAATGTCTTATTGTCTTCTATAATTTTTATGGAGTGGTACCAGGTTTTCCTTTGACCGCAACATGGTGGTGTCAGGTAGCTCCGAAAAAGCGTTACCTATTTACCAAACTACATAGCTTTCCATTGAAGTAGAATACGTATAGACTACACAGGTAGCGTTTCATAAACAGTTTAAACTGGTGGTTCATAAAACTCTGACAAGACTACTACCATCTCCCTTCCCCCCTTTTGGTTTTCATCAAATTTTCATTTAATAAATGTGATACCTCGCACACACATGAACTTAATACTCATGAACAACTGACTCGTAACTGTTTTTCCCTTGTATCTGGCGAATACAAGAACACTTCAAAACGCACATAAAATATTAAATCATAATTTATTTTACTGAAAATGTTTAAAAGAATAAAAACATCCATATATCTGACAAACATACAGTTTGCAATGCAGAGTACTTCAAATTCAAACAACGACAAAATTAACTAAAACTTTATTATATTGCAGTAATCAGAAATGGCGCCGGTCACGGTAGCCGAGCGGTCTAAGGCATGTACTGTCTTTGCTCGCTTGGAAACCTGGATCGTGGGTTCGAATCCCGCTCAGGGCATGGATGTTTAGTTTGTGTGTGTGCGTTTTTCTGTGTTTGTGTACAGGTAGAGGCCTTGCGACGAGCTGATCACCCGCCCAAGGAGTCCTACCGAATGTGTAAGATCTAGAAAAACCGAAGTGGACGGAGAAGTTCGTGGAGGTAGGCCTAGGCCCACTGGGGCTGTAGTGCCAAGGAAAAAAAAATTAGAAATTGCAGTATACCCGGCAATTAATAAATTTACTAATGGCTTCACTCCGGCCCACCGGAATTTCTACATGCTCTCACTTTTGGAACTCACTGTGCTCGTGGATCATGTCTTCAACTTCCCTCTGCCCTGGACGCAGACTGCTCCTCGATCAATATCGCAAGTTGTTATACACAGCATAAAGTCCTAGGGATTTTACCTTCCCGTCACCACAAGTCCGCGTACATACATAAACCTAATCCGAGCCTAAATTGCTCCTCCTTCAATAATCCGCATAAACAAATCTCGCCTTATTTTCGTTTGTTAATCCGCGCATTAGTATTTCACTGCCTTAGCCAATACGTAAACTTCAGACCGTTTCAACTTCTGTCGTCGGCTGACATACATATCCGTACCGAATTCAGATGCATGAAATTCCTCGCATTCAAATAAAAAGTAAAAAAAGTGCTTGTTGTAAAAAAGTTGTTCTTGCGCTTAATTATTTTAGCACCACGCCATGATGACGTGTGTGGGAACGGAGCAAGAGCTCCATCATTCTTTAACTTGACCCTAGGTTGAGGTCAGTAGTCAGCTTCGCGCCCCGGCCTACTTAAAACTGAGGAAATAGCCACCGGTACCCCTTGTATATAGGATTGGTGAACCTCAGAGCCTCACATATATATTATTATTATTATTATTATTATTGAATTATGTATATTATTATTATCCTCTGAAAATCTATACTATTCATTTCTTAATTAAATATTTATGTTTCATTCCTCAATTCGTAATAACACTTAGTTTAATGATAATGAAATTATTATTACTGTCATAATTATCAGCTATTTGTTTGTTTACTTTTAGTTTTACTTTTATTCATTATTATTTCTTCCAAGTACTTAACTGTAATTTGTATTTGACTTTTAATAAGTTTGTCTATAACGTAATTCATTCATCTGCACTGTGCTGTGTCTGTGATTGGCCTTGCGGCTGTTGACTTGGCACATTAATAATAAAGAATTGAACTGAATTGAACTGAATTATTATTATATTTTTGTGTATTTCTCTCTATTCATGCTAGCTTTGTAATTACCTTTGTGCTGTTAAGTTTGCATGTAAATAAACACGAACTGAATTGGATTATTGTCATGGTTGTACAGCCTTTTGTTGGGCATTCCCAGCTTTTTCAATGTCTTTATCCTATACGTAGTCAGTAGGACTCCTTGAACGGGGGATCAGCCTGTCGCAATTGAAAATAATTAAGCAGGAATTATCTGGAAGCATTATACAGGTGGGTTCTAGGAATAGATATTAGACCAACAGTTGCTTGAACAGAGATAACGGAAGGTCTGCCTCTCAATTAAACGTCAAATATTCCACCTGTGCCACAATTTCATTATCACTTATAATCTTCAGTTTTATTTTCGTTCGGCTGTTCTCTGCACTCGAGGCGCTTCTTCTGTTATAATCACTGTGGAATTGCTACAGTTTATTGCACTTAATTCATCTTTGGTTAACTTTAACGTCAGACCACTGATTTTAGATGGAATTTCAATACAGGAGGAGGCCACTTGGACATTCTGGAGTAGTTGAGAGGATAACACTGGGATGCGTCTCGACGGAAAATTACATGAAGTGAAATATGCTGAAGTTCAGTGACGGCTTTGTTAATGACAGTTGATGTCTTTGGGTTCGGAGCAGCAGGAGCGTTTTCAGCTTATGAATGACTGCCAAGTCCTCATAATACTGTATTACAGCAAGCTGTTGCATTGATGTATCACTTTACGCACTTCCGTCTTTAATCAAACATTATTTACAATTTCTCTTTGATTTAAAATTGTATTAAATTTAACAAATAAATTCTTACATGTCTCGACCTTATTTGGCTATCCTCAGGTTACCGTTCGCCCGTTGAAACTACCACACTGCACTAATTCTTAAGTTGTAACGTTCCCACCTCATGACTCAAGGTACGCGGGTTCAAACCCGGCGAGGTCGTGGAAATTTTAAGGGCGGAAAAATTCAGGGAACAACTCCTCCGGGAGGGACTTTAAGCCGTGTGTCCCGTGTCGTAGATTTACGGCAAGTAAAGAACCTCATGTCTCTAGGAGACCTCTGAGCTAAATTACAGGCCCTTTCCCGCCCAAATAGTCTCCAATGCCTCTGGTGGATGGGGGAAGCATCAAGGTACCGAGGGCCGACCTCGTTGGCTCTACGGGGGCTGATGGCACGCACCGTTACCGGTAGGGTATGGCGACAGTAGAAATTAAAGGGGGATGCACAATGGACCAATAACTGGTCTAAGTGCATGGGGAAACCCACCCCCTCTCATAATACGAATACGAGTACGAATTCTTAAGTTAAAATGTCCCAGTGCTATTTCATTTTTGTCGTTCACATTAAAATAAATTTCCTTGAGAATATAACTCTTTACCTTTTTGCCGTCCATGTTTTTGTATTCTTTAGCCTTATGAATATCAGTATGGTGTTGTTATTATTATGTGCCCCAACAACAGGATTTCAGAAGGATGCGATTATTATGTATATTTCTGCGTTTGCGCACAATTAAAAATTTTGTGCTTAGAAAAAATAATTCCAGTCAATACATTACATAGATACCGCAAGAGGTACGTCATTTGACGAATTCAATTTACTACCCAAAAACATATTTTTCTATGATACACGAAAGTGCAATAAAACCAAATTTAATCTGCTGAGAATTCCACTGTTCCATGTCACAAATAAAATTAAACATTCTGAAATAAAATAAGCNATAAGCACGCGTTAATTGCAGCCATCACGGAATTTGAAGTACAATACAATTGGTTTCATCTTAATCGGTATTTTTTAATGGTAGTGGGGTGGGAATAAGTCCCTTGTACTGCGGCCAATTCTGGCCTATTGTACCAGCCCAAGATGACAGGTGAGGGTGGTTGTGAAGCAATTAGTGGAATGAAGATTGGCAGGGAAACCGAAGCATTCGGAGAAAACCTGCCCCAGCACCACTTGACCAGACCCGGGTTCGAACCAGGGCCGCCGCGGTGGGAAGCCAGCGACAAACCACTTGAGCTATGGCGCGGCCAGATTAATCGGTAACTGGTATGAATTTTGCTTAAATTTTTACCACTGTGATTCTTGTGAGTAATCTCTCGCGTTCTTGGTTTTGTCTTCACTGTGGGGTAGAGAAAACTGGGGCTTACATTTCTTCACTTCTATTACCATACGACAGCAAACATGCAAGACAACATTATTGAGTGTAAAATGATAACATTGAGACAAGAAATGCACATAAAATTTTAGTCGGAAAATATGAATCAAAGGGATAACTTGAGAAACATAAACGTAGACAGAAGGATGAAATCAATAAGTGTGGGTAGCTTAAATCTGACTGCATGCAAGGCGTTTTACTCTTTAAGTTATTTTGTTCGGAGAAAGAACTACAAAACTGGATGTTATCGAGGATTATCCGAATTAAATTTGTTGCAATTTCTTCGTGAAAGTTATTTTGTGTCGTTACTATAGTTCCAAAATATTTCAAACTGAAAAATTTTCGAAAGATGCATGTTTAGTCCCTAGCCACAAAACATTAATTTTACTAAAATATCTTAAGTAAGAGTGTAGCTCTGATGCTTTGAATCCACTTCCGCTTGTGTTGCCTTCACTAAGATAAATGCATGAGAAGCAGAGACATGATAAAACAAAGTTTTTGGTGTTATTTAGCGTGACCGATAATACTCATGAATTAATATGACTTGGAAACACAAACATGGGTTTTAAATATACAGTTGTTAATTACTGTGGCACACACAGACATTCCCTGTGCCCTGTTTTCGTCAGGTAACGCAACATAAATTGAGTAGCTGTGTCCGCCTTTATTACTGAGCGAAATCGTGCTCTGAATCTCATCTTGCACGTCTGTCTCCACGCTCATGAAAAATTCATCAGTGTGGAAACCACTTTCTTTTCAATTTAAATGAACCCACAGCAATGCATGGACTCTTCCAATTACAAAGACTTGTGATCAGATTTCTGAGTCGCGAAATCCTGACAGGTTTCCGTATATTCTTACGGATGAATAATACAAATAATGGGGGTACGAAAATTGTATCAGTTAGAAAAAGACCAACATTTTGCTTCCCTTTATTCTAAGATGAAAACACTGTGACAAATATCACCAGCAAATAGTTCATGCAGAGTTTATTGTACTTACCGTTTTCGAGAGAAGGTAAGGTGATAATATGAACTAACTACTCAGCTAATATCTGTTACTCTGGTCAGGAAATTCCCTGCATTTCATGGAACCCGCATGTTCATCACCGTGCCCGCAAGAGCATGGCTCTTGTCCATATCATCAGTCAGATGAACCCAGTATTATCCCTTAAGATCCGTTTTAATATTGTACACTCTTCTATGCCTATGTTTTCCTAACAGTCTACTTTCTTCGGGATTTCCTACCAACACTTATTGAGCACCTCTGTTCACACTCATGCGTGCTACGTCTCCTGCCGATAACATCCTCCTTGATTTCATCTTCCTAATAACATGGTGGGAGCAGAATTCTCAAATTTTCTCATTTTGCAATTTATAATCCGGCCTTACATTTTCCTTCTTGGATCCAGATTTTCTTCTAAGACCACGCTCTCAGACACCCTTAGTCTTTGTTCCTCCTCACACGACACTCTACTTCTTCAGGTGAGGTGAGACTAGTCCACTTGGTAGGTCGGCCACTCATGGCCTTGTCGTACCACCCTAGGATGGTAGATAATGATGATGAATGTGTAGTAGTCAGTGGAATGAGAATTGGCAAGGGAAACCGAAGTACTCGGGGAAAACCTGCGAAACCGTCTCTCTGACCACCAAAAATCCCACGTGACCTGACCTGCGTTCGAACCCGGGCTGCCGCGGTTGGATGGCGGCGACTAACAGCCTAAACTGTAGCACGGCCTTACACGACAAACTAATTATTTTTTATTTCGCCTAGTGGGGGGTGGAATCCAGCTAGGTCCACTCGGCACGGCGGCCACTGATTGGCCTATTGTACCTGCCCCGGGTGATTATGATAATGGAGAATTTGGTAGAATGAAGATTGGCGGAGAAAACCCGCCCAAACTCCACTTTGTCCACCACAAATCCTACTTGACCAGGCACGGGATCGAACCCAGGCCGCCGCGGTGGGAAGCCAGCGACTAACCCCTTGAGATATGGTGCGGCCTACATGACGAACTAAGTTTCACATTCATTCAAAACAACGGACAAGACTATTGCTCTGTACTGTTTAGGTTTATGTTTTTGCAGACGGGAAGACAAAGGATTCTGAAATAAATGATAAGAAGAATTCCGTAAATTAGTTTGTTATTTATTGCTTCATCAATCTAATTTGTTTGTTATTGTCGCTGCTAAATTTTTCCAAATTTTCAGGTAATGAACTACTTATCCTCATATTTTGATTTTGCTCAGCACTCTGGTCACGAGGCATCAACTCATGCCTATGTCTTTCTGCTATTACTTCTAGCCTAATCTCCTTATTACTAAAGAAATTCACCAGCCTGACATACAGGTTTTCCCATCAATACTTTGGTGTATGAAATTGCTCTCACCACAAACAAACACACACACACACACACACTGAGTTTAAGTTAATCAATTGGTCAGTCAAACACAAGTCTCAATTAGTACCTGAATTTCAATATCAACCCGAGTCATGTTACGTCGAAACTTTCTGATACATGAAGAAAGCAGTCTTCTGGGATTTGGCACCGTGTATATGTGGTGTCAACCAACGTTTCGGAGGAAAATATCGCCTCCATCTTCAGGGTAGAAGGAAAAATATAAGAAATCCGCAAGCGAATTTACCGGTTCTCACGGTCTCTTCGATTGCGAATTTCTTATATTTTTCCTTCTTCCCTGAAGATGGAGGCGATACGTTCCTCCGAAACGTCGGTTGACACCACATATACACGGTGCCAAATCCCAGAAGATTGCTTTCTTCATAGTCACCGCCGTGAAAGCCTCAAATCTTACTTTCTGATACATGTTCAACTAGGATGGAGAAATTCTATGAGCGATCTTCTACCTCTACAGTTCACTCGACACCAATATAATATAGCTCAGTTTAAAACACTCTCAATGGGCCACTGCTTCAACACATTTTCTCCAGCATGGAATTCTGCTTTCTGCCTACGATTACGACCCTTCATCGTGCAAAACTTAAAATAGTTTAAATTCTCTCGAAGCTGAAGCTTCAAACTCGATTTGGACCTTGCTTATACTCGGAAACCTATGTTTCACGTAGAGAAATACAATGATATTTTGATCCGTAACATTTAAAGAAATACATTTTTTTTTCTCTATGGCTCTTCAGCCCCTTGTTGGACGTTGGCCGCCTTTTCGGTTCCTTAACCTTATACACAGTCAGTAAAACCCCTTGGATGGGGTATTAGCCAGTCGCTAGGCCGCTACCTACACACAGAATAACACAAACACAAACATTTATGCTTCTAGTGGGATTCGAACACACGACCCCAGTGTTTGAACGGGCTAAGACGGTTAATGCCTTAGACCGCGCGGCCACTGTAATCAGCGAATTTGACAATTAGCGATGTTTAATAAGTTACGGCGGAAAGAAAATATTTTCTGGATTCATCAGAAGTTGACTGATGATAATTTGTTACCCTCGAATAAATTCCTCTCGAGATGGCCATTGTTTTATAATAATGTTCTTCCAGTGCTCGGATGTCAAATTCGTTGAGAAAGGAAAGAAACAGAATTTAATATATGACAGTTGTGCACCCAGGACAGATCCAGTTACTTTCAGTTCTACAGACACAGAACCACGAATATTTATCATACTGGATATGTTTCTTAAGGAAGTACAGATTGTTGTAGGATCCTGTCAAATGAATGAGGTGTGCTACTGAAAATGAAGGTTATTTATTTTCATAACGGATCAAAGCCGCTTTCAAATTAAGTGTCAAGGAATGTATGAACAGGCTCCTTTTCTTTTGGTTGTGCTGATGGCCAAGGGCTTCAGTCACGGAGTGTGCGTTAGTGCAGTATATTCAACTAATTTCCTGAAAAAGAGTGACAAAAATCTTTGTGACCCTTTCTGAAGTAAGCTTCTTGCCTTTTGCCTGGAATATTCCAGAATGTCAGTCTGGAAGTCAAAATTTCAGATTGATTCTCTAACAAATTCAGATCACGTACAAGGTCGCTCAGGCCTGTCTGAGATGTCAAACAATGTTCCCTCAATGAACAAGATGATACAACAGTGGATCAGCATCGTATAAATTACCTGTCAGAAAATCACGGCGAATTCCGTCATTTCATTTTCCATAACATTGGGCTCAACATTTCAGGCAGCATTGTCTGTGTCTCAGGAATACTATCACGGTGCAATGCAGGCTGTATAACTGATAACTATATTGTTACTTTTCATTTTGTAGTGCTGTCCAGCTCAAGTGCGAAGCAGAAATAACACTCCCTTAAATTAATACTATAGCATGTAGACCCTTTGGTAGACAACGACCGCGAAATAAGCGACTGTGCAACAGCCGTTGTTAAGTAACGGCTGCTCAAATAAGCATGTTTCTACGGCAACAATTTTACTGCAACAGAGGACTGCTGTTTTCTGCGTGGTCCTTGCCGAGATATTATAAGAAGGACAAATTATGAGTTGCCGTAAGTCATGTGACTAGACTGCTGTTGTGGCATGATCTGCTGTACTGAGCCGAGACTGACAGAGGCATTGTATATGTAGTATATACATGCATTTAATAACATGTAAAATTTAAATTGTACATATTGCCAACAGACTTATTACTGCTGGCTGTGATTCTGGCAAACGACAGACCCGTCCTCTCGTCAGAGAGAGCGCCTCACAACAACAAGCCTGCAACTGTCTGACAGTAATAAAGATCCCGGACCCAGAACAATGTATCCTTGTTCTTACTAGAAGGGTCATACAACGACTTTCAACATCCCTAGGCAAGCTTCAACGCCCCCATCAATTACTTGAGGGTTCAAACAGCTGCTTTCTATCAGTGCATATACGAACACACTAACCTCCATATGATTTTGCTGTACACTCCCCTGCACAGGTTTGACAGACCAATGTGACATGCGCAGAAAGCGAAACGGATAAACTGTCCTTCCATCTTGTTCCAGATCCACGCCTCCGCCAGTTTATTCTGCCATCCTTGACTCATTTGAACAGCAGAATATTTCTCTCGACTGAAGGGTCATAGGCCAAGCTGATATCAATATTCGGAAGACACAATCTTCACCTTAAAAAAATACCCAAAAGAAACACTCGTATCACTTTATCCTCCCCAATTTGAAAGACAGTGTCCAACTCCAGTAGCGGGACACAAATCCGGGCATGACGTACACCCAACCTCCTAACCGAATGAAGGTGGCAGACACGAAGTAGAGCCCCAAAGCCAGACGAAGTCGTCACTCTTAGGCTGAGGGCACACCAAGGAAACTGGCAAACGCAGGCAACCGCAATTTTCGAGAACTGTTATCAGCCTGAGTTGAACGGCGTTCATTTAAATATACGTAATTATTTAGAATCCATAGTAGAATACAGAAATGTATTATAATAAAAGGCGATGTGCTTCGTGCATATTTAGTCTCTAACATCATTTGTTAAGGAAGAACTTGCGGGTACTGCATCACTAATTAATAAAACATCAGGAAGGGATAAATCCGTAAGTCGCTGCACACATTGCTTTACTACAGCGAGTTTATTACCATGAACATCTATCAGACCAGTCTTGATGGAATAATCAGCTTAGAGCACATTCTACACAGGTCTCCTGTTAAAATATTGTCACGTGTAGGGAGAGTGCGTGTGACTTGTAAGTCGGATTCTGGATTTCGTGGATTTATTGGCACATTATACATCCACAGCCCAGAACTACACGCAATACAGCGCTATGGTTGTTCTACACACTTTACATTTCACCGTTACACACGCACTAGAATTCTCAGTCTTCACTAGTCGTATCCTGGCAACGGACTTCCAACAGTCCCACTGTCACTTCAGATCACATATGAAGTCTTCTTTTCACAGCCTAATTCCTTTCTTGCCGTTATTATTCAACTGCCAATTCCGAAGACTTGACTCAATTTCAATACTCTCTCAAATTCTCACAATCACTTTGCACGGAATACGCAGAAAACACAGCGTCTTTCTTGTTGAGAAGGCTTGTTTACTCAACCGTTTTCTAGCAATTGACGTCCTGTTGTTCTTCTCTATGCTTGTGCAGGAATGTGTTTATCGAGTAGTTGCCTAGCAACGGGTCTATACTCCACAATATTTCCTAGTAAGATTTACCGTCAGTTTATTCATAGCAGGTAGTATTATTTTGCTGCTGCATACATTTGAAATTAACTGGAGAGTTCAGTTACTCAAGTATGTCTTGTGATGTTCACGGAGACGTCAATTCAAGAAGCCGTATACACATTTTGCAATCATTTGTTAACCGATCTCTCCACCCCGTAACATGACATGATAAACCCGATAATGTTTCCATGCCGTAACATGACATGACAGTATCGTGACGACTGTGTTATAACAGAAGTTTCCGCCACCATGAAACGTAACATAGATATCATGATGATCGTGTTACAACCGATGTTTCCACACCGTACTATGACATTACGTTAATTATGTTTTCACCCCGTTATATGACATGTTAACGTGATGACCGTGATATAACAGAAGTTTCCATCGTGCAACATGACATGATCATCGCGTTTGTGTTGGAACCAATGTTCTGAATCTGTAAAATGGCGCTAATATAAAGATTATCATTTAAAAGGTAGTACGGCATGGAGTCATTCGCTGAACTGTAACCGTTCAACTGTGACACCCCTCGTCCTCAAACAACCGCATTCACAGGCATGCGGGCTACTAAACAATGAGGCTAGTTGGGTAAAATTGTTACAAGAGAGGTCACGGGTGGAACTACACAGAGAAATGATGCACATACATTGCCCCATCATTACACCGACCGTTACTGCATTGTCCTATCACTAAACACCCCGTCATGGCGAGTAATTTTTCTGATATGAAAACGTTGCATGTTGGTGTGCAACATATGGAGTGGATACTGTACAAGGAGGCATCATCGGCGAGAATTGGTAGAATCTAAAACGCTAAAAGTACTATGCTTGTAACAGGCCCTGAAGGCCCATAGGGTTGTAAGATGTTGAGGCTCCCAGACTTTCTCCAGACAGTCGGCTCACAGATGGCCGTGAGGTTTTCGGCCTTACGCTCCGGCCGCCCTTTACCTCCACCCAGGATGATTCCTAGTACTCATTTCTGCTAGAGGCTGAGTCGAACCCAGGGCCATAATGCGGCTGGAAAGATTAGGTAAATTGAAAAATCCACCTCGTCGGGATTCGAAACCGAGACATTCCGGCTTGTAGCATAGTGCCTCAACCAACTACACTACCGCGTGTACCCGAGAAGAAGTGGAGTCGGTGTATTATGAAACTTGTATGAATTCAACCCTATGTGAAACGTCTTAAATAATGTGATAAAATATTCAAAGAGAATTTCTTAATCTCTCAAGTGAAGACGTAACTCTATAAATTTAATAGTAGTCGTTTGATGTAATATAATCGTACTAAAACTTCATCCACGGTATTTAAAAAAATTCAAATTACATATTTTTTGTTAAAGAACAAACATTTTAAGTATTACGCGATATTTTACTCCCTAGTTTGCACGCCTCCTTGACCTCGATGTTCATCTATGATTCCAAATGCACCACAGAACCTACAAATTGCAAGAAGACGTTTCTTCATATATTCTTTAATTAATTATTAATCAAGTCGGAAATGAGCTGCAAACTTTGTATATCGACATGTTTTATAATATCAGATTTTTACAGCCATCAACACTCACACCATAAGCGAAAAGGATTGTGGGAAGCATGTATTCCCTTTTTGGTTCTGAAAAAGAAATGAAGAATATATATCGAAAGTGACTCAAACAGATTTTGTAGATCTTAAAAAAAGTATATTTTTACATAATATTCAATATTGTCTTGTGTTTCCTAGGTAACGCGACAAGAAACGATTGGTTTCTGATTAGACGAATGTTTATTGGACAATTACTTGTTTACACTCACAATTAAAATCACTCTCAGTAACGTCTTTCGCGTTCCCTCTTCAATGGCTGTACTCTTGCACCTTTATTCCCGGTGG
This sequence comes from Cryptotermes secundus, assembly GCF_002891405.2. Lineage (NCBI taxonomy): Eukaryota > Metazoa > Arthropoda > Insecta > Blattodea > Kalotermitidae > Cryptotermes > Cryptotermes secundus. The sequence goes on from NW_019719358.1 coordinate 2,844,234, forward strand.
AGCCTTCGTTCGTGGTTCCTCCCTTGTCCTTCGTTGAGTCTGAACTGTCCTGGTCTGCGTCTGAGTCATTTTACGACCGACGGTCAGTCGGTCAATCTGTCTTCGCATAAAGCACCCATCTGAGGCTTGCGACCAGATCTTTATTACTGACAGTTATGGTCTTTTCTTTTGTCGGCGCCCTCTCTGACGAGAGGACGGGTCTGCCTCTTGTATATGCTGCTGGTCCTTGCCAGCGCAGTCTTTCTCGGGTCCGAGTCCCTTGGTACGCGAGACCATGTATTACTGTGTCAAATTGAAGACTCCCCCTTTCGTCGCCGCCTACGAGGCGCGGGGTGACGGTGGAGGTCTTCTACATTTTTATATCCTACACGTGGTCGGGACAGAAGATACCTTGTCGAAGGGTTCAGTTTCACCTGTTAGCTAGACTTTTCATTAGCGGGGTCTATTCTTCACCGTGGGAACTCAACAACTCGGTCTATTTTGCTTAAGCACTTTCCTAAGCAGCGGTCTGTTTATGTTTCGTTGCGTAGGAATTGCTAGCCGTTGAACAGCAATGGACGTTCTACAGTCCGGCATTCCTGGCGGCACGCCACAATATGTTATACTCTAACACTGTGCTCATTGTCTGCCTAATAAAGGGAGATTTTAACCACTGAATTTCCACTTAGAACAATCTGCGCCTGTTTGTCGAGACATTGGGCAGTGAAGTCAACACAGCGACGGAACGTTCTCTGACGTGAATAACGTAGCGTTCCGCTAATGACGACATTCTTTGAAATTTCATTAGCAGTAGCATAGCGGACTGAACTCTCAGCCTGTTCCATCTACAGCATTAAAACTATTCATTTAACTTCAAATGCAGAAGCGTTCACTAAAACAACACCGAATCTGACATTGCAACGACAATACGTTTCATAAAATAATAAACGTATAGGAGTATATATGCTTACTCTATAATGAACTGAACATTACTGACAGAATATTGTCCTGCAAATCTGATTTTTATGCGCAGTTTTAGGTCCCCACTTCAACATGAAACTGCTTTATTTAACCCCAAAAGAGAAATAGCAGAGCTGTATTATTATGCGGGTTTGAGAGGATTTTCAAGCACGAACGAATATAGTATGATGGTTACTAGTTAAATATATACAACCCTTCACGCCTAAGCGTTAGAGTCTCTATGAAGTACAAAACGTCGTGTGTTAAAAAGTGCTAAAGGGCACAGAACACGAGCCGAGAAGAGCATGTAATAAGGTGTTTAAAATGCAAGTCTCGGATGGTTTACACACGTAGGACAGCAATGTGTGGGGCGAGCTAGGACGCTGAGAGTGTAGTGCAAGGCAGCATAATGCTGCAGCTATAGCTACCAATCGAGAAGTTCTTTGGGAAAGCGTGCGCAGAAAGAAAGTCAAGCTGCCTCTCATAGGTTAAGATTGTAACGCACTGATCTGACTAACCGAATAGTATCATAATTTAGAGAGTGTGTTTACGTTCGAAATACTTTAGATCATAAGGGCCGGAGTACAGGCGCCAGTTCAAAAAAAGAAAAGAGGACAGTGGACCATGTACACGCATTTATGACATCTGAGAATTTATACCTTTAACTAAATCCTTCGCGACTCATTCTGTTGGCCTAGGATAATCCTTGGCGCCTTTAAGTACTTCCAGAACCAGTCACATTAACAAGTGTACAATTTTTTTTTCCTTGGCACTACAGCCCCAGTGGGCCTAGGCCTACCTCCATGAACTTCCCCGTTCACTTCGGCTTTTCCAGATCTTACACGTTTGGTAGGATTCCTTAGGCGGGTGATCAGCTCGTCGCGAGGCCTCTAACTGTACACAAACACAGAAAAACGTACACACACAAACTAAACATCCATGCCCTGAGTGGGATTCGAACCCACGATCCCGGTTTCCAAGCGAGGGAAGACAGTGCATGCCTTAGACCGCTCGGCTACGGTGACCGGCAGTGTACAATTTAGTGACATATATTTACGTGAAAACCCAGTTGGTGTAGAGATTTAGAATGCTTCGGATAATGCACACATAACATGAAAATCCTGCAGAATGAACATAAATTTCCAGCTTTGAAGTGCAAGGCTTTTCCCGTTATGCAAGGTAGTTCAAACTACCCACAATCTGAAGCTCTCGCAGCAGCAGTTCCGCTCGGTTATAACGACGTGAAGTCCACTGAGAGTCAACCAACGCTTCTGAGGAACAACTCGCATGCATATTCAGGGTAGAAGAATAAGCCGTGCGGGAAACAAGCATGAAGCAGGCAGCTAACAGAGCATACTTCTACACTGCAGGCGGAGTCGGCATGGCCTTCCGAAACTCCTTCATGCTAGTTTCTTGCTTGTCTTGTTCTTCGACTCTGAGGATAAAGGATAAATGTTCCTCTGAAACGTCGGTTAGCTGTTATAATCTCCCTGCAGTAAAGTTCCCCACTGCCTGATAATGATACTCGTACAAAACAAAAGAAAATCATCGCCCTCGCTGTGTTTGTGACAGAACGAACTTCATTTAGTTACACGAATATATCCGTGGACCAGAGCCTTTAATATTCCAACAGTCGCCTACTCAAAAGATGACCCGAATTTTATGGAATCCGTGGGTTTATTATACCTCTTATACAAGACCGTTACTTATCTCAATTTTGAACGATTTCACAGCAGCCAAATTTAAGGATGTAAGATAGAGTTTAATGTTACCATACAACTAAGCTTAAGTATTTAACTAATCCTGATGTTGTAATATTATATAATTTGTATCTTTTCTTGAGTTTAAATAATTAGGCACTACATCATGAGGACGTATTGGGATATAGAGTCATAGCTCCATCATTCTTCAACTCGGTACTAGACGGAGGCGTGTGGTCAGCTGAAACTTTACCACCGCGGAGAGAGCCTCCGGTACCAGGTGAATAGGAAGCTGTGCGCTCCAGAAAGCCGGGCTGGACGTAATGAAGAAGAGAAAAATCCCTTCCTTTGTCAAATTTAATAAATGCAATTCTGATTTATTACCGTAGTTACCAGAGCCGGAATAGTTCAGTCGGTATTGTGACTAGAGCTGCGGGCTGGACGGCAGGGGTTCGATCCACAACAGGTACGAAACCCTACTTCGTAGCATTCAGACCACGTCTGCGACCAACCCAACAAATTATCCAGATAGTATCAGGGTCTCTGTCACAGGGGACGGAGGGGTAGGAGCGTGAAAATGATCATTCACTTCTCTCTAGTGCAGAGGTCAAGAATGACGGAGCAATGACTCCATTTTCCCATACCGTTTCATGGCGTGGTGCATTAAGCATAGCAGCAACGTTATCTTTCACGGTAGTTCCCAAAATATTTAACTTTGCTTACGAGCTTCTTAGGTATTTTGGTCATTTATCCTGGCACCAAATTTCCTTTCCCACACAAATTTTCATTTATATGTGTGTACACCCCTAAACATTGAAATAGAGAATCCATATTTAGGAAACAGTATTTAAAGTTTAACTTCATACAGTAAACTATGTCTTAATGCCGCAAAAATAAAGTTTAATCTAAAATAAAAGAGTCAAATGTTTCCAGAATTTATTACGATATTTCCGTCATGACGTAATTGTGTATTACCACATAATACGACTGAGGGTTTTTGTTTATACCCATTTAAAGTCATGTAATAATAATAAATTACCCTCAGAATCCAATCCCTTAGACGGAAGTGTTGAACTGCTTACAAACATTACCAGTATATCGCATCTGCTCAGATATAATCAAAGCTTATTCTATTTTGAGCTCCCCGAGAGCAATAATAATTACATTATCTCATAACTAAATATACCAACTGTGGAATTGGATTATTCAGCCTTCCAGTTGAATTCACAAAATGCAAATATACCAAGTCTGAAAATGACACAGATAGGAAATATTTCATCCTTGTTGAAATCCAAATTTTGTAAACATACACCGTAAAAACTATCAACGTGGGAAACATACTTCATATATTTGTAGATAAAACTTTTAGGACTTCCGTCTGGTCCTCTAAAAACACAACGTTTCGTTAATGGATCTATTATTTTTCTGAAGTTAAAAGACTGTGGACAAAGAACAGAAACTTGGTAATTCCTAGCGAAATGTGCCATCGCCATAATGCTTTAGAAATGTAATAATATATCTCAAGAATTATATATTTGCTGAGTTATTTTAGTTGTTGCTGCTATTTTGAAACACAATCTCGAAGTTTCAATTTATGGACCACAATATATAAGATTTATAGTTGACGAAGAGGCCGTGGAGAAAGCCTTCCTTTGAGTTCGTTTCGTTTCCCCCCTTAATCAACCCTGCGCCATTGCTCTAGACTCTTCTCTGCCGCTCTCCATTGTGTGCGATAGACCTGACCACGTATTCCCGCATTTTTTCTACCCTTGGGGCTTCATCTCTGCCTCGGAATTTTGCGGGTTACAGAGCGAGGAAGTTAATTAAGCTTTATTCGTATTTCGTAGCATTATTTCTGACATTGATCATCATCATCATCATCATCTACTTCAAGGTAGCCTTTTGTCGGTCCGTTCCGTCTCAAAGACTATTCCGCCATCGCTCTTTCGGGCCTTACATGTAAAGTACTGATTATATGTCTTGTTGTATCATATCTTTAATTCAATAAAACTGCTACACTATTCCTACAGTCTACGATGCACAGTAATGTATATAAACTTGCACGCGAACATACATACATACTGTAACGCATTTGATTAACGCGTTGCCAGGCAACAGCTCTGTAAACACGGCCCAATATGCAACAGTACCAATCCGAACTCTTGTCTTTAGTCACTGATATACTTTACAATATATATATTTCCGGGATCGAAAAAATCTTCCCAACAAATATTACTTGCTGTAGCTTTTTTTCATCTGAAAGAGAGTACTATATTTGTAAAGACAGACATGTGATGTCCTATTCGTTAATTAAAAATTACATCACGCCCAAGAAATCTCCACAGAGGCACTTACAGATGTGGTACATCAAAAATTTCATTAAACGAAATTTTATTCTTAATGGTGACTACGAACACATCTATCATCTGGGACATTATGCCGTGTAGTGTGGTACTTTACCGACGCTTCGGAAAAATTTAAAACCTTTAACAAATTTAAAATATCGTACATGACAGATAAATAATTCATGTTACTTTCATAACTAACTTAAAAGTGTCTATTTGTATATAATGAAACTGAATGTCGTTTACCTCCACAATATCTGTCCCCTTTAGTCTGCAAACCGCGAATGACTTCTTTTTTCTGTACGGTCTATTTTTCTTGAGGTTCGATTTTCACGCACACTGCAGCTAATTGCATTTGTCTCGACATCCAAACCCAGGCTGAACACGTCGAAGGCACCGGATTAATCAGTGTCGACAGTCAGGACGGAGGAAATCCGATCTTCAATTTGTAGCACTGGGAGGTGAGGGGGTGAGAGGGTCCGCTGTCAGCCTCGTTTGCATCCCCAGCGGATGCACGTGGGAACGTCAATTTAGGTAGGCCAAACTGATATGGTATGCCATGTTATTTACATATGATAATCGGTACGTATTACGATTATAGAGATGCAAACTATGAACCCTCTTGATTACAGATCGCTAGATAGGAACATTAACAGATTTTCGTACATGAGAAACTCACTTACAGTAACATCAGTAACAAGAAGTCATTGTGTTAGTAAACGTCACAAAGTGTAATGCTCTGTCATCAGACTACAGCCAGTTCTAAGAAACAGAGTTCTACTTAAGTCAGTTTGATTCTTCCTACTTAACTATCGCGAAAGCGGCCTCCGTAGTCTAGAGGTAACGTTCCCACCTCATGACTCGTGGTACGCTGGTTCAAACCCGGCGGAGGTCGTCGAATTTTGTAGGGCGGAAAATTTCAAGGAACAAGTCCTAAGGGAGGGACTTTAAGCCGTAGGCCCCGTGTCGTAGCTTTACGGCATGTAAAATAACCTCATATCTCCAAAGGAGGTCACTGAGCTAAATTCAAGGACATTTCCCGCCCAACAGTAGTCTCTAACGCTCTGATAGATGGGGGAAGCATTATAGATACCGCCAAGCCAGTAGAGGCCGAACTCGCTGGCTCGGTCGGGACTGATGGTACGCGCCAATATCGGTAGGGTATAGAGACTGGTAGAATATCATAGAGGGAAGCACAATGGACCAATACTGGTCTCAGTGCATGGGGAAACCCACCCTCTCCAATAACTAACTAACTATCGCGAACCCAGTAACGCCACCCCCGGGCTATTATCGTATGGCGGGGGTGAAGGATGCGTACCCTCCTCGCTTGGTGAGTTATGTTGACGAGGCGTGTACGTTCGGCATTGTCACCCAAACCAGACAGGTAGAAGAATAGGAGGAACAGACTAAGTGCAGCCCCTGGTGATTCAGGTTGTGGGTTGGATGTGTGACTAACAACATAACATCGTAAAACAGAGAATTTTAAGAGACGTAGAGGTAGATGCTGGACAGATAACTTCGGCAACTGACTAACAAGAGGACAGTGAGTCAGATCTTACTGCTTAGAATGTGCTCGGGCTTTACAAGACAGAAGCATTAAAACGCGTAACGCCCAGACTGAGGTCAATAGAAGGTTATAGAAAAATAGAGTGACAAGCTGAAGGCAAAAGGAAAATATTCGAGAAGAATAAGCATTCTAATATGTCCAGAGTTCGGATCGCTACTAGAATACCATGTCTCCCGCTTTATTTCTTTGTGTCTTTCGAGAATCCGTCCTCGGCAATAATTAGGCTGTAATGCAGATGTGGTTACATCTGTCTTATTCCGCAATACACGCAATTAAGTATTCGTGATCCTTGTCCGTGATGCATGTTGTTAGAAATGCATGCTGAATATACATAGACACGCATTCAGTCTGCTATAAAACGGAAGTTGATAATGTGGTGACCAGGTCGATAACTACCAACTACTGAAAGTAGGTCCTTCACTGTGGAGTCAGTTCTGGCGAACTTAGTGCACATCATTAACATGGCGGGCCAGTGACCTAAGCTAGCTAACACAGAAGTTGCTTCGATTTTCCTTAACTTTCCCGCTTCTGCTGCAAGTGTTATACAGAGTCTTACAGCAGCTATCCATGCATGGACACAGATATACACAACAGGACGTTTTCAATCCATTCACGTGCTCTAAAGTTACTCGTTTCAAGCATTTCGCTTCCAGATCAATTCAGAATATTTATTTCTATAATTAATATTTTATTTTTTAGCTTACTTTCCTAAAGTAGGAATGATCTCCATGCTGTCTGTGTATCTGTGAATCCCCCCCCCCAAGTAACTTTTGAATGTCTGAAACAATCTTTATGAAACTTGATGTATTCGTATATAATGGCACCTAAGCCCATCTGAACGGCCCACTTCATAAATCCATCCCATCAGTCTGTGTGTTCGTATGTATATCCGTATTATCGTTGCTAGGCAACGGCTCGGTAAAAAAATGTTACGGCGGTAACGAATGCATACGCAAGAGTACAAAAACTGTTGCATGCGTTTTTATGCGGTCTGTGTCTTATCAAAGAAAAGTAGGCGATTATTTCTAAAAAAATGTTTTGTTTAAACACAGATTAATACAAAATTACACAGAAGACATATTACACATGATCCAAAAAATCCCTCACACGAAATCCAACATGTACAGCACGTGTTCAGACAAGCAATTTTGTATATAATATTCTGAATACAGTAAAATAAAATGAAAAGTGATGATGCAGTCTCACAAAGTAAGTTCTGTTCCATTTTTTCCATATTAGGACAAAGGGCGTATTGAATTCAACACTTTCGGTTTGACCGCATGTGGACATCCGCTAAACAGTCAGTAACGATGTCCTGAATCCTTATTTGAAACACAAACGTTCCGAATTTACGCCCCACAAAGCTGCCAGCTCACTCAACAGGAATTACTTCCCATTATTGTTCACACACTCTGCCACTGTCACCGTCATCATCATCATCATCATCATCATCGTCATCGTCATCGTGGGCGTTCACAAATATTTTATATGTAATTTCTTATTTAATTTTGAAGCAGTACAAGATATTTTATTTAGGAGAAAACGGGCACAGCAAAATCAGAATTCACAAAAGGCTGTGTCCAGCTTTTCAAACAGTTGTTTTCTCACTTTCGTTCTATTCTCGAGCCTTTTGTGCCCATTCATCTACAATATAGCCTTTGACCGTGTTCGTTTGGAATTTACCTATCCGTGTAATCGGCTTTGTCGGATAAAAGATCACACTGCAGGTAGAATAACGAAAGGGGCGATTATAGATGCAGGAAAGTGAATGCATGCATTAGACTACGTTACAGCTATATTATAATTACATTTCGATTAAATATAATTCAGTAACTTGAATATCTATACAATAATACATTTCAATTTTAATTACACACCCAAATCATTTTCGTATTCTAGAGTCCAGTATAAATTCTCACTGTCAATACTCGATAATGAAATTTGTATATTACTCTCTGCCTATCATGGCCATTTCTAGTCTAAAATATCATTAATGAACAAAAACACAAAGTCCGTGGCTTGACCCCGCAAGCGAACTATACCGACAGAGCGACCGCCGCTAGTCGGCGAAGTTAGTACCAAATTTAGCGGATAGAGAGTGTCACGTGGTCAGCGCAACGAATCCCCACAGAAATTAATTTCGATTTTCTATACCGGAGCCGATATTTCCTTGAAAGAGCTCTTCAATTATCCTCATGAGGCTGAGGGCACCCCTTTCCAGACCCACCACTTCTCAGAAAATCTTGTAGCGCCGGAAATCGAACCCGGACCTCTGGATCTGTAGCCGGAAACTCTGACACTAGACCATAGAGGTGGTCAAAACAGAATTAATTCTTATAATAATTAAAAAAAGAAATTTATAGAAATTCATTGTAGCGAAGATTCTCACTGAATTTGACCCCCTTTCGTCTGAAGAAGCCTCAAAATGTAGACGTCGCTGGGTGTGACAACGTCCATCTGCCTGCCCATTACTGGAGCACGCACCACGCGAGCTGGAACATTTTAATAAAGCGACTGATTTGATCGAGGGACCCAATTAAAAGCTATAAATATATTTTTTTTTTATATTTCGCAATCGTTTGTTAAATGTTCGAAGGCCCTCAAACGTACTGCAAGAAATGGGGCATAAATCAAATTACATATATACAATGGCAGCGCAACTGAGCACATGTTGAAGCGAGACGTCAGGGAAATGGACTGGCAGCATGGACTGATTGAAATAAAGTGACCCCATTAAGGTAACTTGTAGACGTACATTCCAGAGAATTAAAATACTCGACATTTATATACAAGTGCATGAATGTTAAGGAAACTATATACAATATTGAAAGGGAAAGGTGAACTATCAATATTCTAACAATGCCTAACTCTGCCAGTACTGTTACAATGAAAATATACGAAAACACAGTAACGCCATCAAAGATATCGGCCTCCGTAGTCTAGGGGTAACGTTCCCACCTCATGACTCAAGGTACGCGGGTTCAAACCCGGCGGAGGTCGTGGAATTTTTAAGGGCGGAAAAATTCAGGGAATAAGTCCTCTGGGAGGGACTTTAAGCCGTGGGTCCCGTGTAAGATCCTCATGTCTCTAGGAGACCTCTGAGCAAAATTAGGTAAAAAGTTTCCCGCTCAAGTAGTTTCCAATGCCTACGGTAGATGGGGAAGTATTGGGTACCACTGCCCATAGAGGGGCCGAACTCGCTGGCTGAACGGGGCTGATAGCGAGCATCAGTATCGGAAGGGTATGGCGACAGGTAGAATATCAAAGGGGGACCTACAATAGATCAACAACTGGTCGCGGTGCATGGGGAAACCCACCCCCTCCAATAATGAATGAATGAATGAATGAATGAACTCCATCAAAGATGGACAGGTTTAAGTATGGAATTTAAGAAGCGATTAAATTACGGGAATACCAGCCAAGAGTAAGTTCAGAATCTTTTGCCTCTAAATTCCTTCTCCGAAAACCTAATGATTAAAATTAAGAAACATAAAATTTTGTTAGTTCTACGAATTTGGAAATTGGTCCTCTCCGTAGAAGAAGAGGAAAGATATGTGGCGCTGTTTTGGAGAGGAATGTTGAAAGGAATACTTGAAACTATGTGGGAGAAACGAAGAGAACGGAGAAGAAATGACATACAAGGGAGTTATATAATTGTCCACTAACTGCAATTAGTGTGAACACATGGAATACGATGGATGGCGTATGTAGGAACCCTGGGAGATACGGGAACACCATACAAATTTAGACGGATCAACTGAAGGATGCGGAAAACTTGGGAGAACTATGACAGCGGGTGGATTTTAAAGGAGAAGGTTGGGACGATGTGGAATATATTCAACTGGATTAAGAGAATGAAAAGTAACAGAATTTCTATAATCCATAAAGAAATTTCGGGTACCACAAAAGGAGAAGAATTTTTTGACAAGCTTAATGATTATCAGCTTTATGGAATTAATTAATTTCATATCAGTATAAAACATTTAAATGCTTAAGTAGGATGAAAATTATTTTAGAAATTAAATGAATCTCAGTGAAACGAATTATAGATGAGATTGTGTATTCGTGGGACTTAGTACCATGAGTAGCACACAAACCAAATTCCGGAAGGGAAACGTAATTTCTCAATTTCCTGAACTGCTTAATTTAGTTCCTGTGACCCTTTGCTGCACTAAACACCTGTACATACACAAATTAGCTGCCTGTATAGACCAAGCATTACTACGTTCAACGGGCTCTTGTAAATGTATGTCGCACATCTCTGAAATAAAATGCGATTAATTGCCATGATCATTAATCATCCTTAGAAGTTCTGCATGGTTCTCTATGCAACTGTGCCCGCATTCCAGTAAAAATGGTTTAGTAAAATGCTTCGGGGTCATCTGCGGCAACGTAATACCAAATAACCTGAAGCAAGTTAAGGACTGCGGTATGCCAAATCGAAAATACATATCTAATAAAACACATATTTCAGTTTCAAAAGCACATGTTCAAATTTCACTGAGAAATTCAACATAATTTGTATTGTAATGTCGCCTAACAGATATTCCTGTTGAACGCAACTGTTCAAAACAACAGAATATTTAAAAAAATACCAAGTTCAAAGAACTATATATTTTATCTGTATTTATTTGCGTTCGATTTAAAAACATTATCAGCTTATACTGCAACGAAAGGCAGGATGGTTAGTTACAATGAACTTTAAAGGAAGAGAAGGAAGCGGTCGTGGTTCACTTCGGGGTAATATCTCATTTGCCTGGATGGACTGAGCTAAAACAACGAGAAATATCAGTTAGCATAGCGATATACTGGACAGTATCTGAACCCAAGATACCCAGAAAGAGTAGCAGGAACGCCATGCATTCGGCCACAACGACCGGTCAAAACCCAACACACAGTTTTACCACCACGGACGTGTTCATCCTTCGTATTCAGTGACGAGTCTTGCAAATGAATGACGTAACGAGAGTACTCGGATTTTTCCAAGTACTTCCTTTCCCTACTAATTCTCATTCCACCCACTGCTGAAATAGTGTACCAATCACGGAACAAGTACTAAGAGACTTGGTCTCACTCTTTCCTCTTAAAAATTCCTTCATATTACTGGCCATCGTAGTCACTGGAAATTCAAGTCTATTGTTTTAAAGATAATCGAAAGGCAAAAGGTTTCTTTATTCTGACATCCAGGTCGTAAACCATTCTGTCCGTAGAAACTCTAATAAAACAATAAGGGTCGTACTGAAAGTCATGAGCGACAATTTTTTTTAAAGTAACATGCTTCATTATTGACAAACAAAATACACCAACTCAATCTACAGACCTTTCTTTATTTTTCCACATAATCGCCACTTCTTTGTATACATTTCTCCCAGCGTTCTGGGAGTTTGAAAATTCCCCTTCTGTAAAATTCCGTTCCAGCCATTCGAAGACACTGACGCACTGCTTTCTGAATTGCCTCCCTTGTCTCAAAACGTCCACGCAGCTGATCCTTCACAAATCCGAAAATATGGTAGTTGGAGGGTGCCAGATCAGGGCTATAGGAGGGGTGTGGAAGAACTTCCCACCCCCATCTTTGCAATTGCTTCCAATGTGAGGCGTGAGGCGTGGGGGCGAGCGTTGTCATGCAGGATGATGATGTTTCGTCCCGGACGTTTATCGGGCAATGCACGACGGAGCTTGTGCAGCGTCTGGACATAACGAGCAGCATTGATGGTTTGCCCAGGTTCCAGGAATTCGGCCAGAATAAACCCCTCTGCATCCCAGAAGACTGTGCCCATCACCTTCGCAGCTGATGGCACTGTCTTTGCCTTCTTNTACTGCACTGTGGCCTATTCCAAGTTTTCTGGCTATTGTGTCCAGTCACACGCCTGTCATCTTGAATGATCTCATCCACTCCTTCCTTGTTGCGTTCAGTTGAGGCTGTTCGAGGACGACCGCTCCGAGGCTCATCTTCGATGCTGGTGTTCCCATCTTTAAAAAGGTTTCACCCATCTTCGAACACTGCTCGCACCCATGCACACACTTCCATAAGCACGCTGAAGTCTCTGGTGAATTTCTGCAGCAGGGATTTCCTCTTTCACAAGAAATTCGATGACAGCACGCTGGCGAAACGACGTATCGTTGTCGGCCATTTTGTTAGGAGTGATACTGGTCACGTGATGCAAGCTATTTACGTCACAAGACACCCAAGGTTAACACAACAACTGGTTCCACCTACCACCATACTCTCTTTCGTCTGCTGTTCCCAGGTTGAATGCAAAATAAGTTGCTCATGACTTCCGGTAAGATCTACGTAACATAAGCGTAACAAGTCAAAATCGCAAGCAAACAGAAACTCTTCTAAAGAAATTCACAGCCTTCTAAGAAATAATAAACATAAGGAAAGCATATCTGTCTTCTTTCATTGACAAATGCACAGTCAGAAATTATTTGCATCCATAGAAAACTACTTAAAAGACATTTAAAAATACCTTAATTGTAAGTGTATATGCCTGTATACTTACGAACGCGCGGCTGTATGTGTAAATATATGTACACATAATAGAACGTAGTTTATGCTATCTGCCATTCTCATATGATGAGCAGTTTAGAGATATTCGATAAAGTTCTGATTAAGCTACATCAACACTGGGCACACATCTGAACAGTAACACAAGCCACCTCACTCTGAAATCAGCTAAATGTCACGTTTGAGACGAAACCCCATCTTAAGACTCAGAGTGTAGTAATATCCTCTCTCGTTAGGGTCATGCACACTTCAGGAAGCGGTACTTATGGAGCTGTGGCGGAAAGAAACTATCAGAAAGAACCAAAATTAACTGAGAAAAAAAGTCAAACTCCACTTCATCCACCACGAATTTCACATGAAGGAATCCGACTGAGAACCTGGAGTTCAGCGCCTACAGCTCTGAACCTAACATGGCCATTTGATCAATATTAACGAAAATTACATTCCAGCTTAGACCAGCAATTGTAAATTCAGTTGAATATTTTCACTAACCTTCTTGATAAATTATACTTCCAAATTGGTATGACTTATACAACACGCATTAATTTTATCTCGATTTTGCAATGACAAGAAGACCACACTAATCAACCACAAACAAATCGCTGTTCTTTTAAAAATTTACGACAAATTTTACAAAACCCACACCGTACTTCCGCTGCTGTATAATAAGTGGGGTATGTCTCATGTTCTGAGATAGCGCAGTCGGTATAGCGACTTCCTACGGAATGGAACGCCGAGTAGTCATAGTTCGAGTACCGATATGGGCATTACTTTTCTTTCCTTTAAGTCTCCCAGACATATTGTCACGTATTGGGTGTATAACGCGCGACAGGTAACTTCACGCCGTATTGGATATAGCGAATTTATTGCGCATTCGCTCTTACAATCACACAATTTACAATCTCACAATTACTGCCCTCGGCAGTATCACAAATTATCACATCAAATCTTCTAAACACGCTTTCGGGTCTTCTTTCCGCGACTGCTGCTATATTTCAAGTGTCTTCTGCGGCTGCTACATGTTAACTGTCTTCTTAGGCAGTGTGGTTCTCTTATAAACCCTCAGCCAGACAACGGAAAACGCCTCTCTTCTTTGTTGCCTAGTCGCTGTGTTGCTGGGCAACGCTATCGGGAGTTGTTTACTGCTGTATAGCAACCGCGGCATCCCCCGCTACGTCACCGCGGGGGAGGGGGCGGAGTGTTGACTGGCCTGTTACCGTAGCAGCGACAGCGCTCTTATGTTGTTACATCACCGCTGGTGGGGGAGGGGATGTCCTCCATAGCGTAATACGTCACAGTATTTTGGAGCCCACAGAGCCTTCTATCAAGTGGGTACTTGGGGCTCTTTCTCCGAATGTAAAGCGGCCGGGGCGTGATGCTGACCACACATATCCAACAAGTGCCAAGGTGAAGAATACGTGGATCTATAAATCCACTCCCCCGCACGTCTTCTTGGCTTAGTGTTCAACTAGTTGAGCACAAAGACAACTTTATGTTTACCTTACCTTACCTTACCTTACCACGCTATGGAACGAGTCAGATCCGGCTTAGGGATTTCCGTTAGATTAACACATACAAGCGGATGGCACAAAGACTGTACTAGTTAACTAATAAACGTCACTTATGTGCAACGCACATAAAACTCATGTGGTGAGATGTCACTTTGATAAAGGAACTAACAGGATACAGCGAAGTAGGTAAGACAAATGACAGAGCAAAGAGGTTTTAATCAGGATATTCTAAAGGACGACAATACCTGGGAAGATATAAGCAAGAAAAAATATATTAAGCCAGAATTAAAAAAAAAAGAACAGGATGGTTGCAGGGTGGATTAATATGGCTCAAAATGGATTCATTAACAGGTCCTTGTAAACATGACAACAAATCTTATGTTTCTATTAACGTCGGGGTAACGCTTGAAAAAGTGAGCGACTGTCAGGTTCTCAATAAAGGCTGTACTTCATGGGGTTAAATAGTAAAAAATGATATGGAAATACACAAGAAATATACAAGGTCTTTCAATAAATGCACGAAGGTAAATCTTGAAATTCAACGGGTTCCACACACCTTCATCAGGAAGCACTTTTAAATCTCCAAATTTATCTTCCATATAAATCTGCACGTTCAGGAATACACGTATATATATATGTGTGTGTACTCCAGAATTCTCTGCATTTGATATGTAGGTCTCTTCTCTAAAATAAACTTCTGGTTCACAGAATACTGTTCATTAATCCGGTTTAGCGAGACAGGCTTGGCGAACCTGCATTCCGCCAGCCGATATTTGTGAAAAATACCATCTCACCCCCATATAATCCCAGTTTGTCGGGGTATGAGACTAGAGTGGATTTAATCTCTACCTCGAATGAAACTGAAATGGCAGTCTATAATGCATTAAGATATATCGCTGGCTCCAATTAATCACACTGCAGGAAGAGAGTTGGTAAAATCTCTCTGTTTTTCTCGTCTGCATTCATAGGACTTGAACGCTTTAACTTCGCCTACTATATCACCATTTACACCAGGTGTTTCCATGGAAATATGTTTTCAGGACGAAGTTACTATCTTATTTCCTTGAATATATATTCATATCCGAAACCTCACATAAATCTATTCATGTATTTATTGTTGTTTTGATATTCTCTTAATATCAGCGGCTACAAATGTAGGTGCTAATTTCTCTCTTGCTTCAGACCAGAGCTCTATCCTCTCTCGGTCAACAAAGGATTATTACTAAACTCCAGGTACAAGGCTTCTCGCAAAGGGTCCTGACGATTCTGCTTTCGAAATAATTCCTTATCCTGAGGGAACTCGAAAATTCATCACTGTCACACAAATCCCAATACGCGACCCAATACTACGACAGTTTAATTAATTTCAAATCGTCACAGCCTTTTTTTTTTCCTAAGGTGAAATTTAATGTTACGATTCAATTCCCTTGGGGGTCCCAAGTGACCCCTTTCCATGCGGTATGGAAGCGTACACATTTTCCAGGAAATCATTTGTAGCGGTCTATACAATATTACAATTACAATTCATCCACCCCTCGCTTGATAACCAATAATTCCCCCTCCCCGTTTTGCACACTAACAGAACTGAATATGTACATCAAACCGGACATTTGCGTCTGCAAATTGAATACTAATAATATATATATATGTAGAAGGCAAAAAAAAAAGGTAAAGCTATCCCTGTAACAGACCGTGACGGCTCATAGGGTTATCAGACGTCGAGGCTCCCACATTTTCTAGACAATCGGCTCACAGATGGCGGTGAGGTTGTCAGCATTACGCGCCGGCCGTCCTTTATCCCCCCGAAGTTTCCTGGTACTCATTTCTGTTAGAGGTTGAGTCGACCCCAGGGCCATAGTGCGGCTGGAAGGATTAGGTCAATTGAAGAAAAATCCAATGATCTCATCGGGACTCGAACCCGCCACCTTCCAGCTTGTAGCATAGTTCCTCAACCAACTACGCTACTGCGTGGTTCCGTATGATTGCTACCTTTACAAAATATGTAAACGTATTCTTTATTAACATAAGCGAACCAACGTGTGAGCTGTGTGCTGTTGGACGTTACACTCTGAATAGCGTACGTACTTTTTTAAACAGCAAACAGATTTGGCTGGATATGTTTGTTTCCCTTGATAGTGTCTTCTTCGGTAGCACTGGAAATCAAACAATACTGAAACTTCTGGATCGGATGATATAAATACAAGTAGGTGAACGAAACACCACATCTTCGCCTTATGTCAGAATGCAAGTACTGTATCTCTCATTGCTACACCTTTGTTTCTTAGTCTCAGCAGCCGTATGACTGCTCAACAAATCTACGGAGCTTCGTATACGTGTCTCAACAAACACCACGCGTGATTACATAATTGGCCCCAGAATAATCTTAATCATCTCTCAGTAAACTTCGACGAATAGACACCGGCTCATGGGAACAATGGTAGCTAAAAATCTGTAAATCGATTCAACGAAATTAAAAATCTATTTAGTACGAGCCGGGATAGAGCAGTCGGTATAGCGACTAACTATTGGCTGGACGACCGAGGGGTCAGAGTTCGAGTCTCGATGTGGTCAACAAATTTCACTTCTCCATGTCGTTCAGACTGGCTTTGGGGTCCACCAAACCTCCTATCCACTGGGTTCCGGGATTAAAGCGGCTAGGGCGTGAAGCTGACCACTCACGTCCAGCTAGTGCCTAGACAAGAAACTATGGATCTATACATCCACATCTGTCCATCTAGTGCTTTCTTAGTTAAATACAGGGACAACTTTCCCTTTATAAACCTATTTAGTGATGAGATACATTTAGCTTTTAAAAATGTTTCATGAAAAAAATTGAAGCTTACTCTTCGTCCTGAGTAAATTAGTTCTGAGTTAATTCTTTATCAGTTAATGCAAAACAAGGGCCTCTTTTAATTTATGAAGACCAGGTCTCTTTTTCAGCACAAATATTTTCGATACTTTTTCATGGCTATGAAGTGTTATGTAGGATTTAAGGTTCTCACAGCGGTGATTGTGAACAGTGCCGTCTCCTGGGATATAACGCCGTGTAGTCCGTTGAAAGTGAACCGAAAGTTTCCGAGGAATATATCGCCTCCATCTTCAGGGTTGAATACAAGATACCAGAATGAAAGCAGATGGCAAACCGCCCGATTTATACCACAGGTTTTATATATACCTACGTGTCGCCTGCAAACTGATGCGCTTCATGTCTGTCGCTTGTTTGCTTCAAATTGTGAACACTAACGTTAGAGACATGAATAGGTTAATGTTACAGTAATGCTCTTATATTCTAAACAACTGAAGTAATTCGTGTACCTCAGTATCGTGTCACAGGAGAGTACATGATATGTGAAGCTTCAACACTGGATACGTTGTAAGTCAGCATCACGCTTCGGAAGGCTTTACCACTCAAAGAATATAACCATATTCCTTTGGAGTGAAATTTGAACAAACCCCATAGTAGTTCCTGAACCGAGAAGAACAATCTGATGCTCTTCCTTGAATTTAAAACAATGACGTCAAATCCGGAAACTGTTTTATAAGTACCGGCAACTGAACCGTCATATCTGAAAGTCAAATTCCAACGTTTAAAAGAACATAAGAGTTAAACGTTCGTGACAATGGTATAGCGTTACAGTTATTTACTTTCTCAACATTATAGTTCGGGTTTTTATTTGAATCAACGTTTCGGAGACTGGGCTCTACCTCCATCCTCATGTAAAAATCCGACTCGGTTGGGCCCAAACCGATAGAGCCAGTCCATATTTCTGGATCGGAGATATGCTTTTTACTTGATGATGGAGGAAGAGCCCAGTCTCCGAGACGTTGTTTTAAATAAAATAAATTTGTATTATTGTTACTTAAACTGCAAATTGTTTCTTACCCGGTGGGGGTGGTACTACAATAAGACACATCACACAAAATAACATCCCACATTCAAACGAAACAAACACATAAAGCTACACAAACAGTAAATGAATCACGACACACAACGAATGCAATGTAAATACAATTACAACTACAACAAATACTACATTTAAATTAATTGATAATAATAAAAAATAAGCATACTATATATTAAACGGTAATAATAATGATATACTTGAAGGACGACGGATAATGTCCAAAAAGTCAATAATTATATTAAGAAGAAAAGATGGATATCACAGACACAATTTCATTTAGTGTCTAACGTCAGAGAACAGTAAGATTCATTCATTCATCAGTAATCTATCAAGACGACAGGTCCACAGTCACTTCCAAAACAGTTCCTTCACTTGATGCGATCTAGAGCTTTCTCCTTCAAATGAGAATATCCTCTTCTGTCCCCAAGGTCATCCAGCATCTTCTTACGTCTTCTTCCTCGTCTTTTGGTCACTTCTATCTGAGTAACATACAAACGATCAAAATGTTTAACGTTCAGTGTACTCTGAGCGCTGCGATACGCTTCCTGTCTTGGTACGTACGCTACTTTCACGTATGATAAACGTTATACGTATATGATACTTGTAAGGAAATGCGGTATTCTTGCGGAATTTATGTTAAAGTATGTAAAAAATAATTATGTCCTATACATATTTTTAAAAATCTAATTCTAGTCATATAAGACGCATGTGTGGATGTATTTTATTCAGTATTTTCTGATGCTGTGGTTATTTAAATAGACTGAACCTCCTGCCAGTTATATGTAACTCCCAATCGTATGTATGACGACAATTAAGGGACATCATCTTTGCAAATTGATAGGGGAAGTGAAAACAGACAAACAACCCTATATGGTAGAATCCCTGAACGTGTTTAAGGCTGGGTCACGTCATAATACTAGGAGGGATGATTCAACATAAACTGGCAACCAGCTATTTTAGATTTAGAAGTAGCTCTCTACAATGGTCGAGTGTGATACGAAGCATTAGAACAGAACAACCCATACAATGACAGTCTGTCATTGCAGCTTGTATTCTGTAGCTTCTGTAGCTTGTATAATTCCATCCGGCAAAAACATCCACATACAATTTAGCTCACAAATGACTCAGTACGGAACCTGACTTACTGCTTATAACAGTACACTGAGACTACTCAACATGCACTGAACGTATGTGACATGGTTCTCATTTCTTCTAACTTTGAACCTAGCAACGAAGCTCATGTATTTTCTGGTTGCATTCAGTTTCTATGTGGACCTCTTTACAGTACTCCTCCTGTCCTCATTTTACAGGAAAGGAAACTATACTATCATGCTGATGAGCCCCGCCATAACTTAAGCGGTTAGTCGCAGGCTTCCCACCGCGGCGGCCTGGGTTCGATCCCGGGACTGGTCAAGTGGGATTTGTGGTGGGAAAAGTAGCGGTGGGGCGGGTTTTCTTCGAGTACTTCGGTTTCCCCTGCCAATCTACATTCCACCAAGTTCTCCATCATCATAATCATCCGGGGCAGGCTACAATAGGCCAATCAGTGGCCGGCGTGCAGAATGAACCCAGTAGGACTCCACTCCCCACTAAGCGAATTAAAGAAAATCATGCTGATGTGTGTGCGTGTCCACTAACTGATAAGTTCTGGGAAAAGACAGCCAATTAAATTCGGTATTAAGATCATGACACTGAATATCATTACACGACTGCGTTTTCTCTTTCCTTGTAAACTAACGTTTGTCACTGAGACATTTTAACTCGAAAGTGGGCTCTTGAGAGACTCATAGCCTAGCTTTCGACACCATTTGAACATTAATATTCCATCTGCTCCCAGGTATCACGTGCAGTTTCTTCCGTTATTGTTTCGAGACTCAACTTTTGTGCATACGGGGAAGGCAAAAATTAATTCTTTGCATAGGAGGTCTGACCACGGCTGTCCCAGTAGGAGAGTTAAGGCAGCGTCTACACGAGCGCAGAAAATGCGTCCGTTGTAACGGACGTACTTTGCTGAGGACGTTGCTGAGGACACCACACAGTTGCAGAATGCGGTGAGTAGTTTCATTGCACACAAAAAACTACGCACCGCATTCTGCAACGGTGTGGTGTCCTCAGCAACGTCTCAGCAAAATACGTTCTTTACAACGGACATATTTTCTGCGCTCGTGTAGACGCTGCCTAAATCAGAACCTGCTGAACTCTCAGCGTGCCTTAATGTCTTCTTATAGAATCTATGAACACATTATCTGCAACGGGAACTTTCCTTTCATTACACATTGAATATTTGATATGACACGGCACGCATAGAAAATACCCTGTCCAACAGTTCTTCTATTGTTACGTGTGTATTCATTGTCCGGAGAACGTGTTTACCGAGTCGTTGCTTAGCAACTTCAAACGTGACACACAGACAGTAAGGTGATCTCGTAAGCCCCCGTTTATTTTTGTTTTCAAAATAAGGAAAACAGGCAAATTAGGGTTTTCATGATCTTTATAGTGAAATACGTTTAGAGAATTAAGAACCGAATTAAACCTTGGAATAAACAAATTATTTCATAGTTTATTTGTTGTTTTAATGAATTTAAAGTTATTTAACAACGTTTCATAAACACAGAAAATTATACATAATCGAGTGAGGCGACTTTACAAATAATAGCGATTTAAAACGTACCAAAAAGCAGGATAAACGTCAGTCAGAACAGCCAGTGTCTAGGCCGAGATTCGAACCTAATACCTCCCGAACACAAGTACCGCTGTACCAAACCGCGCGGTTTAATTTGTTTTTCATTTTTATATTTGTATATTCTTGATTTGTTTATCTATCTATGGCTCTTCAGCCGTTTGTTCTGTCTTGGCCACTTTCTTTTCAGTTTCTTGTCCTTTTACACAGACGGCAGGACCCCTTGGACGGGGGATCAGCCCGACGCAACCCAGCTGCCTACACACAGAACAACACAAATACAGAATAAACGCACACAGACAACCATGCCACAAGAGGGATGCAAACTCACGATTCCATTGTTTGAGCGAGCGAAGAGTGTTAATGCCTTATACCGAGCAGCCACTGTATCAGCTTTTAATTTCTTCAGTTTTTTTAATTCGCTTAGTGGGGGGTGGAGTCCAACTGGGTCCACTCGGCACGGCGGCCATTGATTAGCTTATTGTAGCCTGCTCCGGGTGATTACGATGATGGAGAATTTGGTGGAACGAGGATTGGCAGGGGAAACCGAAGTAATCGGAGAAAACCCGCCATAGCCCCACTTTGTTCACCACCAATCCCATTTGACCAGACCCGGGATCGAACCCGGGACGCCGAAGTTGTAAGCCAACAACTAACAACTTGAGCTATAGCGCGGCCAATTTGTTCAGTTACTCCGTGGTTCTTTTAGTCCACAAGCGAACTATACCGACCGAACGCGGCCGCTTGTCGGCGAAGTTAGTGCCAGCGTTTAGGGGATAGAGGGTGTTGCGTGGTCAGGGCAACGGATCCTCACGGCCGTTAACTAGGGCTTTCTAGACCGGGGCCGCCATTTCCTTGATATAGCTCCTCAATTATCCTCACAAGGCTGAGTGGACCCCGTTCCATACCCACTACTTCTCAGAAAATCTGGTAGCGCAGGGAATCGAACCCTGACCTCTGGATCTGTAGATAGGAACTCTGACCGCTAGACTGTAGCTTTGTTTGGTTACAACTTATTTTAACGGTACTGTTGTTGTTGTTATTGGAGAGGGTGGGTTTCCCCATGTACTTAGACCAAATGTTGGTCCATTGTGCGTCCCCCCTGTGATATTCTACCAGTCTCTATAACATACCGGTGCTGGTGCGTGCCATCAGTCCCGACTCAGCCAGCGAGTTCGGCCTCTACTGGCTCAGCGGTATCTCGATGCTTCCCCCATCTACCAGAGGCGTTAGAGACTACTGTTGGGCGGGAAATGTCCTGAATTTGGCTCAGAGGTCCCCTTTGAGACATGAGGTTCCTTTACGTGCCGTAAAGCTACGACATGGAGCACTTGTTCCCTGGATTTTTCCGCCCTTAAAAATTCCAAGACCTCCGCCGGGTTTGAACCCGCGTACCTTGAGTCACGAGGTGGGAACGTTACCCCTAGACTGCGGAGGCCGCTAACGGTACTGTAAGTATCACTGTCTAATTATATAGCACCGAATGATGGCACGAATAGTAAACAATGAACTGGAAAGGATAAGAAAGGAAATGGCTGCAGTCAAATTTAAGATACTACACCGGAATGTGCCTGGAGGGGCTAAGGAAACTATGACACACCATATTCAGGTTAGAACGTCTACAGGCGAGTTTCGAACCACAGCTCTCCAGAATACGTAAGAAAAATCTATCCACTACACCGCCACTAAGTTTTGCCTCCATCTTATGCTTTGAGTAAAAACATGTTGTGCTCTTTGAGTATCCTGTAATCTAATGTTTACAGCTGGAGGGGCTTTGGAAATGTATACACTCCAATAACTCACTCTATGTAACTAAGGGTTACATTGCATAAGGGTAGCTGATTGAGTAAATAGGATCGTGATGAAGTTCCTTGTGATTATGATCGCATTAGTAGAGAGCCTATTTTCTGTATGTTCAGTACTGAAGTCAGTCAGGCAGTGAATGCTTGATTAAACACAGGCGTAGCGTAAAGCTGCCAATACTGACACAAGCGTAACAGCGTACATATCTCATATTTTCCCTTGGTATTTCATCGGTTGGTCGTTTGTATTGGTAACTATTGATCGTCAGAACAGCGAGTGTGTACGCTTGCCACATTATGAGAGGCGTTCTACCATTGCTTCCTTCCGGTATGGGCCTACTAATTTCTAGACTGCTACCGTCTTTCCTTGAGGCCTTAGGGATTAAGGAGGTAATCGCAGTACGTAGTGAAGAAGGGGTGAAGTAAGTGAAATCTTGCACCAACTCCATGGAAACCTTGGCAATTAATAACCGCTTAGTCAGAAGTTTCCCAAGAAAATTACTTTCTTCTGGGTTATGGCATAGTGTACGAGTTAGATGTAGGATTTAAGGCTACGAAGAATACTGTTTTATGGGACATAACGCCGTGCTGTTCGCTTGAAGTCAACCGACGTTTCGGAGGAATATATCTCCTCCTGTTTTTGGACATTATCCATCTTTATCTAAAACCGTCCTGTTTATTTTTCAAAACACAACGTCTCGGAGACTGGATTCTGTCTCTGTCTTCAGGTAAAAGCTACCCAGTTGGGTCCAAACGATAGAGCTAGTCCCTATCTCTGAACACCTGTGTCAGCTCCAAGATGGGGTGTATAAACGTAGATCAAACACAGCACAGACCATCTGTTCTCTCGCAGGTGGTACAGGTAGGGACTAGCTCCATCGATTGGGCCAAACTGAGCAGGTTTTGCCTGAAGACGGAGAAAGAATCCAGTATCCGAGACGCTGTGTTTTTAAAAACAAACAGGACGGTTTTTAGATAAAGACAGAACGATGGATAATGTCCAGAAACATATTTGTATTAATGTACCATCATCAAAAGCTTTTAGATCTTATATCTCCCCCTTCTTCTACACTGGTATCTTGCTCGGCTTATTCTTCGACCATGAAGATGGAGGCGATATGTTCCTCCGAAAAGTCGGTTGACTTTCAACGGTCTACAAGGCTTTATACCCCAAAAGACAGTACTCTTCAGCTTGACAGATGGAACGTACAGTCTCCGTCTGTATGAACGAACAGAACTCCACAGATGCAGGAAACACGTCCCTACAACACTACCCGGCACCACATGCCAGAAGGCAGTATTTTTCGCAGTCACACCATGACAGCCACAAACCTAAAAAATATCCCTACATTTCATGGATCACAAAGTTTCATGACAGGGTCCAGTATCCAAAACAAAATTAATCCTGTACATATCCTCAAACCATGCTTTCCAAGATTCTTGATAAAATTACTGTCCCATCTACGTGTAGATTTCCCAAGAGGTTCTTTCCCCTTCAGGCCTGACAGTGAGATGTTAATAGCCTCCACGCCCAAAACAGAGGTATTCTTACTAAAATTCTGTTAGCATTTTTCTCTACCATACATGCTAAATATTATACCCAAAGCGTTATTCTTGATTTAATATATATATTAATGTTTGAGAGCCGATCACAGTGGCCATGCGGTCTAAGGAATGAAATGCCATCGCCTGTTCGCAGGCTGGGATCGCGGGTTTGAATACCACTCAAGGCAAGAATATCTTTGTGTGCTTTTATTCTGTGTTTTTGTTGTCCTGTGTAGGTACCGGACTTGCGGCAGGCTGATCCCCCGTCCAAGGAATCTTAACGACTGTCTATATGATTAAGAAACCCTGATTAAGAAACCCTAAAACAGAGGCCAAGGTTCATCATGGACTGTAGCTCCCACAGATTATTATTATTATTATCATCATCATCTCTTGTCACAGGTTTATTTCCTGGTATTCCTTTTTCTTGAACCAGTGATGCACCTCACCACTCAGGCTTCAAGCTTCGCACTGTAGCACTTTCCGCAGTATGTGTGATGTTCCCAGGATAGCTGTTTTTTGCAGTGAATCTATGGAGTGCTTACCAGGAATTAGTTCCAAATATTTTCTCAACCCTCTCGTGACTGTACCNTGAAGTATAGTAATGATACAGCTGATTGTTATGTAATTTTCACCAGTATTCCCTCAGATCACAATAGGTATTTACCCTAAGAGACGTGTGTGAGTCTTACATATTGATCGTGAATTTCAAATGTTCATCGTAACAAATATAATTAACCACGAAACCATAGTAGGATTCATATGTCTGAACGAAAGTCTTACTGCTTATATTTCGTTTCCAGATTACTCTGAAATGACTCTCAAGTTGACATCCATTGACATTTCCACAGGAAATTTGAGACTGAGTTGTGCATGGAAGTGAGAAGTCAGTTACGGTTTCGAGGCATTGCATTAACTCCAATTGTGTGTTGTCACATTAAACAAGGCCTTAGCAAGTACCTCCATAACTGACGGCTTGAATTACACAGTGTTAAGTGCCAAAACTTACACGCAGAGAAGGTAAATGTTTCCAAAATATTAACAGCTTACGCTGAGTGTAGTCTCTTTAAGTTTATAAAGGCCTTGTTGAGCATAAGAAATTTCCGAGAAACATTTCTTGAAACTCTATGTACTAAAAAGACAAATATAATATAATTTGTAGTTTTTGAATACTTAAGAAAATCTGGAAAATGAGTTAAAATTGCTCCCATAATAATATGGATGCAATAATTCACTTGTTTCCTCAAGAAAAGAAATTTAAATAACCTTTGACATTACAAAGCATAGTATTGTCCCTCTTTGTACACGCCTTGCAGAGATTTTACTTTTTTGTTTAATTCCGTAATGAATAATATTACTTCATTCCACGTTTACAGAGAGTTTACTCGTTTCGTCCATAATCAAACAGATTATTAGTTCAGAATTACCGGGTTTTTGGACTTTTTCCATCATCCGATATTCTATAAACTAGAAAATACGACGTTTCGGAAACAGGACCTGTGATTGAGGTTAGCTCTTTCTATGGAACCCAACGGAATATGAGTCTCCCCACCCCGTCTCACCTGAGGACGAAAACAGATAGATTTTCCAAAACGCAGTGTTTTCTAGTTTCTAGAATACTGGATAGTGGACAAAGTCCAAAACCACAGTAATTCTGAGTGTTATACAAGTATCACTGTCAGAACCCTTTAGAATCTATATTATTGGTTATTTCCCTAACCAACGAAATAAACATGAATCTCTCTTCTGTTTACATTCGATTTGCGTCGTTAATTCTCTAACTGAAGATCATGATATACCGGTAAAATTGCTGTTTACTGATATTTTAGTTGTGTAATCAATTACCTGGCGGTCACGGTAGCCGAGCGGTCTAAGGCATGTACTGTCTTCGCTCGCTTGCAAACCGCGATCGTGGGTTCGAATCCCACTCAGGGCATGGATACTTAGTTTGTGTGTATGTGCGTTTTTCTGTGTTTGTGTAGAGATAGAGGCGTTGCGACGAGCTGATCACCCGCCCAAGGAGTCCTACCGAATGTGTAAGATCTAGAAAAACCGAAGTGAACGGAGAAGTTCATGGAGGTAGGCCTAGGCCAACTGGGGCTGTAGTGCCAAGTAAAAAAATCAATTACTTAAAGAGCGTTTATTGAAACAAACAAATAATTCTGTATCTTAACGAGCGTTTGTTGCAATAAACAAATAATTCTGTATCTCAGAAGAAGATGATTTGCAGGGATGATGTGAGCATGCCAGCCCTTATCCTTCTGAAATACATAATTGTTTACACAACTTTATGCCGGTAACAAAGTAAAATTAACCATCCAGTAGAGCACGAAGTTAGAAACTTCATTTTATCCAAAAAGTAAAGTTTCTAACTATTATATGTTACACCTGATGATTGTTATTACTTCACTAGAATGTATTATATTGGATATGAAGTTCTCACAATGAAGATTTTGAAGAGTAGAGTGTTCTGAGTTGTAACTCCGTGTTGCTCGGGGGCAGCCTGAAGTGGCAAGTGAAGCTCAAACTCGCCGCTTGTTCCTGCTTGCTTGACTTGCTCATTAAATCTGAAAATGGAGGCGAAACGTTTCCTCGAAACACTGAGCTCTTTCCAAACTAGACGGCATCTGAATCCAGAAGATTGTAGTACCCCACATAGAATACCGTTAGACTTCAAAATATTTATTTTTAAATGTGTTTTGATGTGATAAATGTTAAGTTTGGAAGCTGTCACTGTGGCGGTTAGTACGGTTATATAGTCTGACACTGCGTAGTTCTGTGGTCTGATACCGTCCTTCAGAAAGGAAAGTGTTAACCCTCGCCATCATCAGGACTGATGTGTGTAGGTCGAGGAAGAGGTTCGGTTATATGGAGAGGTTATAAGGGAGGTGGTCATTGGACGTAAGAGGAGGGGGTAAAGAAAGGAATCCATTAGGAACTAATGGGAAGAAGAAATGAATAAAATACGGTCCTTACAAAGTCCACGCTGATTTATCGTCACAGGTGGGAAATGGAACAATGAGAATGGACGGACCTTCGCAGACATTCAGTGAAAACAGGCGGTCTGTTCTTTCTCTCTGTTCCATTACCACCTGTGACGATAAGCCACTGTGACCTCTTACAAGTGTATATTCCTCCGAAACCTCAGTATCCGTCCACAAAACTGCACGGTGTCAAAAACTAGAAGACCGTAAATTTAATGATTAATATAGAAGGAAATAAGGAAATTTTTTCCTACTCCGAAGACTTCAAAAGGATAGATCTTCATCTGTGACGTAACGTAACCAGCATTTCGTTCTAATAAATTTTCATTTTTTGTACATAAGATATCAAATTGTTTCATTAATAGGAGTTTATTTTGATAACTCAGGCAATTTTATAGACAACGTAAAAAAACGTCAGTGTGATTCAGCGATGCATATTCAGAATTACTGGATTTTATGGACTTTGTTCTTCGACCGATGTTCAGATAGGTGTTTTCCCCCTCACCTGTGGATGGAAACAGATGCAGTTTCCGAAATGGTGTGTTCTCCAGTTTTTACAATACCGGACGACGGACAGAGTCAAAAGTCCCAGTAATTCTGTGTGTTATACAGAATCTTAAGGACCCTTTAGAATCTACGTATAATATGAAAATAATAAAGAAAATAAACTTTAATGAAAAATTCAGGTAGGAGAATGAAGCAAAACAGAAACGGGAGGAGGAACCACTGTAGCAGCAGTTTATCTACATTAAATGGCTCACGGATGTACATAAATATGTACATTTCATTACATTCTCCTATTGAGACACACAGATTCTCACAACTTTGCACAATTAACTCCATTTACTTTATGCACTCAATAACATTAATTTCATTGACTTCACAACTCAGTGTGTAATGTCTCGTTCCTAATACAGGGTGTCTGTTTCCGACTCGTGGGAAATGACATCCCGGAGTGTCCCGGGACCAGTCGCGCGATCTATAGCCGTCAGACGTCCAGCTCCTCCTTCCATCAGACGCCATGGAAAGGAACTGACGTCAACTGGTTTAAAAGATCTAAATGCAGATCTATCGCTTATATCCAATGATTGATTCTCATGCCTCTGAGTTGAAGGAATGATGTTTGGAGGGTTCGTACACCAACTCACGTGACACAATTCAGTTCCCTGCAGATTCACCATTTCTGAGAGAAAGCAGCAACATAGTCTGTTAGCTTGACAAACGGAAAGAGAATAATTCCTTTGCTATATTTCTCTGAACGTGACCAAGACCTCCTTACTCGAGTTCATTTAAACAATAAACTTAAACGGCTTCATGCTGGTTTCTTCCTTGGCTTATTCTTCGACCTTCAAGATGGAGAGGACAAGTTCCACAGAAACATCGGTAGCGTATAACCGGAGTACACGACGTTCCAGAAGGATCGCCACGACACCTAAAGGGATCGAAACTAACACTGCCATACGAAGAGTAATATGTCATTTATGGTACACAATGTGTCTTCCGGCCGGATATATCTTCACCACAGAAGCATGACTCTTATGTCTGTATTGCGAACCTGTGTCGATAGAAAATCCAAATAAATTTTTCAGAAGCCTTACTAGAGAAAAGCAAAGACACTGGGACTCGAACCATGAAGTCTGGATAAAGGCCATGGGCCCGACTGTACTAGAATTTGAATCCTGATGGTAGAAACAGCTTGTTGCTTCTAATAAGTGAACAATAAATGTGAATAAGTTGTTTTCTCTTCGACAACAATACTATTCTGGTTATGTCATTCTTTGAAAACAACGTGTTCCTGTGAAAGGATATTATGCGTGTTAAAAGGGGGTTTCTTCAGATAATTGAATCAGATATATTTGATTCGAGACGGTTAGGGGTTTGTGTGTTGAAGGGGTAAAATTTTCCCTCACTACGCGGCTAGTTATTGAGACGCGTAAAACAGCAGCAGCTGCTCCGCCAGCTTAAATATCAATTGTAAAACGGTGAGCAAACTGAAAGGTAAGTAAGACTTGAAAAGCACATCTCCACCAGTGTGATTATACACGGGGATATAAATGCACAGCCTCAAACAAGCGATGTTTTCATGCAAATAGTTGCAAAGTTAATAATTTACAGTACATTGTTACTTCTAAGCTACTTGTTCCAACATTTATCAGATGGCCAACAGGTCATTCATATATGCATTCTGGCAAAACTTCTTTTACAATATACATGTGTATATTCGCTGAATATATTAAAATACCATTTTTGAATTTAATAAATATATTTAATTCTACGAGACTTGTTAATTACTGTTGAATCATTCATGCATGCATTTCTGAAGTATCACACAGTACGCTAAACCAATGAATCCGTAAACGATTTAATTGTTTTACACGTTTCGACTCTTAGTCTGTCTTAAGGAACAAACGACGGAGTTTCGATATCAATAAGCCTTAAAATGTGATTACTAAAAGAATGAAAGTTATAAGATTTGAGGTTTTCGCGGCGGTGACTACGAAGAGTGCCCTTCTCCTGGGGTGCGGCGCCGTGTATATATTGCGTAAACCGACGTTTCGGAGGAACATATCGCCTCCATCTTCAGGTTATAAAAATACTCTAGCGAGGAACCAGCGTGAGCATGTGGCTGTGGACTGAGCCAGACATAAGCTAATACTAACTTCACCTCACGATCCAGTGTTACTAATTATTCCTTACTCTCCCCATTAAAAATTAAAGTTTCCACCGCTCGCGTAGTTAAAGAGGAAACGTAAAATGACAACATATAGTTATATTTACCTTGATTATGGTTGGAAGTTGAAAATGAAAACATATAATCCTACTCAAGCTTCAAAACCTATTTCGCTTCATACTCGTATCAGTGAGTCCATTAGTATAATGTGCATTTGTTCATTAATTTGCAGAATGTTCTGATTGTTACATTATTTACGTATATGCATGCCCAGTCTCCGTGGGAAAACGTGGCTTAGAAAAAAATATTTCTATGCTAAGCTTTAGCTTACAGCTCACAAAAGCATAACGTCGTGATTAACCATAATAATTCGTTCTCTAACGATGGCTTTTAAACCAGATCACACCACCACAAATATCACCAAAAAAGTTTTAAAAACCTACATGAAAGATGAAAATTTAATTTCGCTTTGCCAAAATATAATTCTGAGTATACAGCCACAACTAGTCCACTTGTATTGTAAGACTACAAAGTAGTTTTCCAATTATCAGACTTCAACTAAAACTTTTCTGAATGCAATATTTTATGGGAGGAGTCTATTTCCAACAACTCCAAAAATCGGATCTGTATACGATGTAATTGCGTAATTTCGATTTAAACTATTCCCTCCTTCGGCTAAACTCTACATAACGTCTTTTTATCACACAGGGGAGTCTTAATAGACTGTGTTTATGTATATTTCGAGCTTCGGAAACAAGGAAAGAAACAGAGATACGATGACTTTGTCAGATTTTATCTTCAACAGGATTTTCGCAGCTACTTATAAATACAGGAAGTCTACAATCCATTCCGGGAACGTGTTTAAAATCCACACTTAATTGAGGTTACGTGTTTAATGGTGCGTTTGTAATTATCTCACAATTTCACTTGGAAATAGCAATATCTTCTCCTGAAGAGTCATCTTTATATAATTCCGAACCCCTATATCTTAAAGCTTCCGCTAAAATACTTCCGAATTATGCATGTAATGGAATAGAATTTGATCACACGAATCAAAAGGAACATTTTTCGTAAACAATTACAGATTTGCCACTGCGAGTCTTCTTACAAACATTATGAATGTCATCAGGGACCATCAGGTTATTTATAAATATCAAAGTAAAAGTTATAATACGTGTAAATATGGCTCAACGGACGCAATACAAAAATATTCTATACAACATAAGTTGCCTTAATGCGATGAGACAAAATACGTAAAATATTTCTAAGAAATATATTATCAAAGAATATGGTGGGTTTCATTCAATGTCTATGGAGCTGATTATTGAAATCAGACGAAAAGAATCGTTGATTCGGTTGGGAGTTTGCAAGACATGGCTTCATGAAGAATACGCTGTACAAATCAACAAGAATTTATGAAAAGAACATACAGCTTACTTGCGTGTCACATAGAAAACATCGCGTGTTTAACAAGCCATTGCTTAGCAACGTACAAGTATAACTCTTCTCACTCCACTATTCCGACTTTCAGGTGTCTTCTCACATTTCAATTTCTTACGTATGCTCCTTATGAGTAGCTTACAGGTGCACCGCTGTTCTCCAAGAGCTCCCTCCTTAAGGATGCTCGTCTCGAACAGCTGTTAGGGTGGCAACATAGAGAGTAAGGTGATCCCATATGCCCCTTTTCAGTTTTTCAAAATAAGGAAAGTAGGCTAAAAATGGAATTAATTTTACCTCGACACATGTGGCTTGCGTAGCGGCGTCACTCAATAGACAGATGCTTGTATCTGTCGCACTGCAAAATTTTCATTAGCAGTTAATGAACACCAAAGTCAATGAGCTATGAAAAATCTCAACAGCCGTTTGAAAATATGGTTTCTTCAAATTGAGATACAAATTTCCACTTTTTGTTATTATGTCTGTCCACAGCATACGTCACACATTGGGTACATAATCTTATTCAACGAGATAACCGGCATGGTAATTTTCAGCTCGCATGACCGCCTCTGTGTCTAGTGATCAGAGTTCCTGGCTACAGACGCTGAGGTCTCGGGTTCTATTCCCGGCGCTACCAGTTTTTTTTAGAAGCAGTTGGTATGGAACGGGGTCCAGACAGCCTCGTGAGGACAACTGATGAGCTATTTCAAAGAAATAGCGGCTCCGGTCTAGAAAGCCGAAATTAACGGTCGTGGGGATTCGTTGCGCTGACCACGCGACACCCTCTATCCCCTAAAGTTGGCATTAACTTCGCCGACAAGCGGCGGTCGCTCGGTCGGTATAGCTCGCTTGAGGACTCAAGCAACGGAGTTTTTTATCGCACGTACGAAACGGAATATGGTAATTTTATAATTATGACCTAATGATGTAGGTCGTTATTTCCCTTAGGCATTACGTATAGTATGAAACGTTCTTGAAGCAGATTTCGGCTGTACAGCTTATCTTCCTTTGGCTCCATGCGCGAGGTATCTCTCCTCTGTATGATGGCATGGAGCGGAGTCCTTTTGTGGTGGCAACGGACCCTCAGCTAGTCAAGAAATTCACCGTCGTCTGTGGTATCCTATAGTTCCGTTTCGCTTTCACAAGAGATCGATAATTGTATCCATTCTGACCTACTATTATTAATATTATTATTATTATTATTATTATTAGAGGAGGGGGGTTTCCCCATGCAATTAGGCCAGTTATTGGTCCATTGTGCGTCCTCCTTTAATCTCTACTGTCGCCATACCCTACCGGTACTGGTGCGTGCTATCAGCCCCGTTCAGCCAACGAGGTCGGCCGCCGGTACCTGATATTTACCCCCATCTACCAGAGGCATTGGAAACTACTTGGGCTGGAACTTGTTGCCTAATTTTGCTCCGAGGTCTCCTAGAGACATGAGGATCTTTTACGTGTCGTAAATCTACGACACGGGACCCACGGCTTAAAGTCCCTCCCGGAGGACTTGTTCCCTGAATTTTTCCGCCCTTAAAAATTCCATGACCTCCGCCGGGTTTGAACCCGCGTACCTTGAGTCATGAGGTGGGAACGTTACCCCTAGACCTATATGAACCTACTCCACATCCTCAAATCTTATTGTTTTTATTCATTTTAATATTAGATCATGTCCTTCCACTCATGCCTCCATCTTAGAAGTGACCTCTTCTTTTCTTGTTTCAAAGCATTCTGAAGGTGAACAAATGGAATTTCGTTACAAATCCATTACCTTTTAATCAATCAATTATCATGTTCCGTCTAACGCAACACAGAGAATGCATAATATTCAATTTGTTTTATTAAAATCACAGCATGTTTTCGCAAAGAAGACAATTGCCTGTTCTTTACAGATCCAGTTTATAATTTAAGTCATAGCATATTTGTTGCTTACACACTGCCCGAAGTTTCACACAGGGTCTCAGGAGAACGGACCTGTAATATATATCTGCAAAGCTCCCCGTAAACTTGTGCCGAGTTGACTTGCGTTACGCAGCCTGGAGCAGTGAGCGGGTTTAGCTGAAGTTGTGATCACATAACTTCTGAGCGAGCAACGTAATAAACACGTGTTATAGTAAGCCCGTGAGGTTTTTTGGGTACCAGCATGGAGTCGCCCTCAGGGACTTGACCCCAACATAATCTTAGAAAGGTACACCTAACTTCCCGAAGAGCGGCTATATTCTTCTTCGGTGCTAACGAGGACCAGGTAATAAGATTAGGGTAATTTTGTTACACGTTAATATAGAAGTACAACGGGATTTCTTGTAGTTACACTGAGCTCGAAAGGATTCGATAGGAAACTGTCGTGGCCTTATCGAATTATATCCCAAAATCAACCTCTAGGCACTTACGAATACAAGGAAAATCCTCAGTCAGGTTAGACGGTGTCACCACCGAGATTCGAGCCAAGCACCCAAATTTTTTTTTTCTTGGCAGTACAGCCCCAGTGGGCCTAGGCCTACCTCCATTAACTTCTCCGTTCACTTCGGTTTTTCTAGATCTTACACATACGGTAGGACTCCTTGGGCGGGTGATCAGCTCGTCGCAAGGCCTCTACCTGTTCACAAACACAGAAAAACGCACACACACAAACTAAACATCCATGCCCTGAGTGGGATTCAAACCCACGACCCCGGTTTCCAAGGGAGCGAAGACAGTACATGCCTTAGACCGCTCGGTTACCGTGACCGGCGGCACCCAAATTTAGAAGAAATTAATTTCAGATGACATAAATTTACAACATTAAACACTGTGACATGACGCCTGAAAGCAGCAATTTGCCCATGTGCTGGGTGGGGCTTCGCTGAACACGTTCCCGTGGCAACACGGACGGCGAATTGTTGCAACACGTTTTCATAAATACGAAAAAGATTGAAGTTGCAATGCGTTACATAGAGAGTCACGTCGATTCCTAACAATGCGTACAGAGACGTTTCCTTTCACATGACAACCAACCTCCAAAGCAGAGTAACAGCGAAGACAGTTATAACTGTACTGTTAAAGGAGGCGACGTCTACACGGTTCGCCGAAGGATGATAACAGGAGAGGCTGCCAGACGGATTCATTCAGTACGAACGGCACTATGAAATTCAGTCATTACGGAGCTCAAGAGAAGCCTAGAAGTGCAACAGTGAGAGATTCGTAATCCAGAAGGAGTCATGTGTGAGCTGTCGTAATCAAGTGAAATTGTCAAAGTGAAGCCTAATAAATCCAATCAATCAACTCTAGAACTCACAATATCAGCCACGACTACCTCCCTCCCTACACGTGACAATATGATTCCTATGGAAATATGTTCCACCTTGCAATGTCGCGTGGGGGTAAAACGCAAAGAAGCAGAAAGTAGTATAGGGAGAAATGTTGCTGCTTATGATAAATTCTCCTTCCAAAGAAATACAAACTGCAGGCATATACTGGAACGGAAAAACAGTTAGTAAGTTGTAATTTTTATTGTGTGGAGAGCACTGCTTGCTCCACTTTAACATTTTTATACTTGGCTATCGACGGGATTTTGGAATGGGTACTGGATTTATTGACCACTTTAACACACAGCTCGTAATTACACCTAATTATAACGGAGTCGCTGACCTCCACACTCTACATATCACTGTTACACAAACACACACACTAGTGTTCTCAGTCTGTTATTAAACGTTTCCTGGTGACGGATTCTAACAATGGATATTCCTCTGATTCCTTGCTCAAGTACACTCTGCATAGCACTGCCTTCCTACTGTATATTCTTGCTTCAGTTTTCCTCCCTGTAACCCCTGGGCAGGGAAAGCCTTAGAAAATCCCGTTTCCAACAGTAATTTATTTTCGCGCAGACTGTTGCCGCGGGAACTTGTTTGTTTGCGATCGTTGCCTAGAAACGGCACTACACACGTATGTTACTTTCCTGCGTTAGGCGAATATAAATATCCTTATCGTAACAGAAACACATTCGGATTGAATGTTACAGTTAGTAAAACATGAATTAAAACGCATGTCAGAATTTTCTTGTGGTAGATAGAATGGATATCGAGCAATAAATAATTTATTCACAATTTCAGACAATAATAAGTAGTAATTTTTCAATAACTAATTAACACAAATTAAAATTCCGTATTCAATATGCAATAAACTGACTGTGAAACGGGGTATGTGTACTCTGTCGGAGACAGATCACGTGTTCTTCCTGTAGTTGTTTCCGTAAGAGAAATCGAGGAAGTTCATGCATAAGCTAATTAACTTACAGAGCATATTGGTTACTTCGCATATCACGTGGAACTCTACTGTGTGGCCAGATCGTGTGAACTTGTTTCGGTGTTTCATATAATTACCACGTGTTTTTTCCAATAAGAACATTAACCGCTTGTTTTTGTAATGGAGGAGGAGCCTGCTTTCTGATATAGGAACAACATTTAAATAAAATATACACCAGAGTTAACAACACTGATATTTAAATCTCTACAACATTCTTTCAGAAGTTCAATATTTATGTTAATTTTTTCCTGAACACTTATTTCTGTGCATACAGCATTTTCTCTATGACATGATCTGAAAATTTACGTTCGTATTTATCCAAAGTTTTCTACAGATCTGCCGATAAATCATAAAGTTTTTTCACTTTAGATAGGACCGTAATAAGAATATTCCACACCACATTTTGTAGATATTTATAAACGACGTCTCATTATATGAGTATAGACAGACGGACACAGTGAAGTCATTTTGTACGTTTCATACATAGAAAATTGATTGAATGTTGTTCAATGCATTAATGATGAATATCAACAGAAAGCCAATCTAGAATTTAATTTCATTTCACGGCTTCTTATTATGCAAGAATTGGAACTAGTAGCAGTCCATACGAAGGTTCGCACTTCCAATTCTCAGCTAAATTATAAGACAAATAAGTACGGAAGAGTTACAGTGTCTGGTGTTTTCCTACCGTGGTTACATGTTCAGTTGTTCGGTAAACTATAATATTAATGACCATCATACTATTTTCCAGTAAATTCAACTTACTACGCAAGTAGAAATTACCTGATCATTAAACTAAAATTTATCCAGTTAAATTTATATCCGTGTGGCACTGTTAACATATGAAATTGTATCGGTTTTCTTTAACTCTTCCTCAGTACTTACAAGTAAAGTAGGATTACCATCCATAGAACCGACCCCACTTAAAAAGTTTAAGATTTAAGTGCTACAGTACTGGCGCAACTTCCACGTGGATTGAAAGTTTCATTTTGTACAAATAAAAAGGATTAAGAAGTATGAAAACTGTGTCTGGAAGAACAGAGTGACATGAGGTTGTGGACGGGATCTTAATGTATTCTGATTACTGGAGAAAAGTTATACATTTACTGATAAAGGTAGATAAAAATGGATCTATCGACAATTGGAGTGACAGAGAGGCAGATATTAATCCGAATGACTGTTTTTTTAACTATTTAGTTGATGGCTCCCTAAATATATTCATCATAATTCCCGGAATCCTATTTAGCATAATAATATAAGCACACCAGGAACTTGACTGAAAATCTTTTAATGCAGGTTTATTTAAAAATCAAAACAATAAATGAAGTAATATGAATTAAGTCTTACATTGTAAAAAGCGGGACTGGTGATATATTGTATTTAATACTGGGATAAATTTCAGATAAACATAATTACATTTCATTCCCAACTGGCATTAGTCCCCCCATTCTAATTTTAATAATGATAAGAGTAGATTATTCCTACTCATACAAATTTGATGTAGAAATGAACTGGATGCGCCCTGGCTTCCATGTTGCCATATTCCTTATCGGTTAGTATCCAGCAGCAAACGAATGAACATTCTGACTGCTCTAAAGTAAAGTAAAGCTATCCCTGTAACAGGCCGTGAAGACCCATAGGGTTGTGAGACGTTGAGGGTCCCACATTATCTAGACAACAGGCTCAAAGATGGCGGTAAGGTTGTCAGCTTTACACGCCGGCCGCGCTTTACTCTCCAGGAAAATTATTTAATTAATTTCTGGTACTCATTTTTGTTAGAGGCTGAGTAAACCCCAGGGCCTAGTGCGGCTGGAAGGATTAGGTCAACTGAAAAAAATCCAATGATCTAATCGGGACTTGAACCCGCGACCTTCCGGCTTGTAGCGTAACCCCTCAACCACTACGCTACCGCGTCCAAATACAGTAGTTAAGTAAGGGGTTGCATACGTCACATTTTCCACGAGAACGTAACACTTTTTTTTAATAATCGAATATCTTTCTAGAACGGCGATGGTGTTTTGCAGAGAAATGTCGCGTTAATCAGCTACGACACAACGCCATTAGCTACTATTTCTCCATGAAGGACAGGATATAAATTTGTCTGCGCGCCACGTGGATCTCATTTCTAAATAACTATCCTCATAATGAGTGTTCTTATCTTTTATAGATATAAAAATTTAACACTTTGTGAAATTTGGTGTTTGATTCCATTGTACTAACGGTTTGCGAATTGTTATCGAAGTCATTAAATCTCGACTTGTAATTCTTTTTGAGCTTGATTTTTTATTTTTCTGATAACAAATGTGTCCATGGGTGAGGGGGTACAGTAAAAGAAAGATATCTGAAGAAATCCCAGCTCTCGTTATCGCTAGAAACGGATACTACAGAGAATGTACCGGCTGCAGTAGTTGCCGCGTACACCGCAGTGCGCACGCGTCACTCATCCAGACACGCAACACAGAGCTATTGGTTGGCAAATTCCGACATGTGGTATCATGCCTATATTTTGCTGCCATCTATCGGAAGTGGTGCCGAAGCTACTATATACAGCACACTTATTTACGTTCTTTAAGCGTAAATGACAGAAAAGGATTATTTAGCGTCAAAAGTTAAAACGTTTTTTAAGAAATCGCGACACTCTTTGAAAAGTCCACGGAAACCAGTTTGCGAGCCATTGATAAATAGTAACGACTTCTTGGACCAGCGTTGCCTTGTTCACTGCAGTGTTATTTTCAGTAAACTTCTTGCTTTTGTGTGTCTTCTTTACAGAACGAGACAGATAATCCGTTGATCCTAGGAAAGTGTAAGACGGATGTGACAGAAACTTCTGCCGGGCGATTACGCGTTCAGATATGAGCCACGGATTCTCCTTCCCAATGTCGTTTCTCACTTTGTTGAGGTCGCAGGATGTGACACTATTCACAGTGACACCGTTTTCACTGGCGCCTCTGTGAGATGTTAGAAATCATGACTTTCTGAAATGTTTTCAGCTTTCTGAATACCTTGGATCTGGCAGACCTCTGGTATTTCCTTTCCATGTTTATAACAACCTGGCAACTACATCGAAATAAAAATAGGTTCTGCTTGCTGCGTTGGTTGCGTAAGTCAGAAATCGAACTGTACACTTATTTTACTCAAAGCCAGTCAGCATGACTTAAGTGTGATGGTTGAAATTCTTACATACCTCATAAAAAATGAATAAATTTATTGACGAAGAATATTACTGTTACATATATTACGAACTATCATAATACTCGTAAATATAATACTAGTCAATTTACTTTAAATAAATTATACATTATGCCAGTTCAGTCCATATACTCCAAATTTAATGTAATTTTGATTTATTAATTTGTTTAAATTAACTCCAGGAACACATCTATTCAATTTATGCGAAGGTACTTAAGAAAATCACTAGATTCAGAAAGACTTCTGTTCTGTTCGCAACAAGCAGAACACCTAGAATGTATTGTGACATGTTGCGCAACGGAGAACCCCCCCCCCGCCAGCACAGGCGC
>NW_019719358.1:2883817-2891062 GCF_002891405.2 Cryptotermes secundus
TATATATATATATAACGATATTTTTAGGAATAAGGAAGGATTGTTATTTTGGGTTAAAGAACCTTAACACTATTGAGAACGGTAGGAAGGTGGAGGGCCTTCCCAGGAGCACGTAGTACATCAGGTGTATAGATGTGGACATGGAGAATGTATCTGTTATTTAGAATTGGTAAAAGGCGGTCCGCAGTGAGTGGACTACACGAGGTTCTCGTGCCTACTCACTTCGTGGCGTTAATCATTTTGAAAACTGCTTTACTTTGATTGAGGAGTGATTTGCATATTTTATATTAAAATAAAACTAAGCAATGGGAGAAGCTGTGAGGGCAAAGCTTAACAGAAGTTCCGTGGGTGAGAGATCAAATGGTCGATCAAAAATAGCAAAGGGGAACAGTGGTCAAATTTTCTAAACAGTTGTGATTTACGAGTACTAGATCGCCTCTGTGGTCTAATGGTCAGAGTCCCTGCCTACAGATTCAGAGGTCCCGGTTTCGATTCTCGGCGCTACCAGATTTTCTGAGAAGTAGAGGGTCGGGAACAGAGTCCACTCAGCCCCGTGAAGATAATTGAGATATTTCAAGGAAATAGCGGCTCCGGTCTAGAAAACCGAAATTGACGGCCCTGGGGATCCGCTGCACTGACTACGTGACACACTCTATCAGCAAAAGTTGTCACTAACTTCGCCGATAAGCGGCGGTAGCTCGGTCGGTATAGTTCGCTTGCGGACTACAGGCCACTGAGTTTGTATTTTGTCATATAATTAGAAGTATAATCCGTGTAAACCAAATCAACGTACAATTCGGACCACAATCTGTATTTATGTAATCAGAAAATATTAATTTAGAGCAGGAAAATAAAGAAGAGTTCACCAAGTGAAAGAAACTAGCATGAACCAGGGAGCAAGAAGTACCGGGAGACATAACACTTCACAACCGTCGCTGTTAAAAGTTGAAATCCTCCAAAACCCATCAAGCTAGAATTTACTTCAACACAAAGAACTTTCTTTTTTCTTTACTGTAGTCTTCATCAGTGGTAACTTCTGGAAGCTTACTTACACTTCCAATATCTGACACGAAATCTACAATACACCGCCACGCGTG
Organism: Cryptotermes secundus; assembly: GCF_002891405.2. Lineage (NCBI taxonomy): Eukaryota > Metazoa > Arthropoda > Insecta > Blattodea > Kalotermitidae > Cryptotermes > Cryptotermes secundus. The sequence goes on from NW_019719358.1 coordinate 2,884,915, forward strand.
TCTAGGTTAGTCTCAAAGTACGTACATCAACACGCATTCCACGGGTTCTACACGGATTCATTAACCCTTTCAATCATACTGAGTACAAGCGCACATTGTAAATCATGAATTCAACAAACTATTTGAAACCTATGCAATATATATCAATATTCATAGCCCATCAACTAGGCTTAACTTCTGCGTGCAAAAGAGGAACAAATGGCATAGATAATAAAAGAGAAAGCACAGTATAACACGTAAAGGTCAACGTAGACTTCTGTATCAGTAGAGGCACGTTTAACCATTGAACTCTCGTTGTATTTACTTATCATTTATAGATCAAAGCATGTTTCTGAAGTAACAGCAAATATTACCACAACCCACAGACAGCACTTTGTATATTACTGATTCTACGTAAATTCCGGTTCAATTTCAACGTGAAGAAAATAGTAAAGGGTGAAGGATGGGACCCTAGGCGCTCGCTGTTAATGTACGTCTTCCCAGTGGGCCACTCCCTGTGTTAGCATGAAAATATAACTGAAATTGCTAGTAAATGATAAATATGGTCCTGTAGTGGAGTTATAATTCAGGACTACCGTTGCACTTTCTGTGTGTTAAAATTAGAGCATCAAACCTTCAATTCTGTTTATTCATCTGTTATGGGCATGAGAATTATACAACTCGCTTTATTTGTTAAATTTGAAGTTCTCGTAGCATGACTGTGAAGATGTGACGTCGTGTAGTCTCATATATCTTTCTCGTATTTAATTATACAGGGTGATTCTGCAGCCCCGAAGACGGGGACACAGTGTTCCTCTGAAGCTTCTGTAAACTTTCACCAGACTGCACGACGTCAGATCCCATAAAACAGTGATTTTCAAATTATATTAAAGACTGCAAGTATAACATTTTACTATGCCTCCAGAAACGTAAGCTTATATCAATTTTGCATCACTTGTCTTCACGGGTTCCCTAGCAAAGGCGTCAGTTCAGAATTTTCCAGGGTCTGTGACTGGAACTGCCTCAACAGGGTTCTCAGGAAAAATGATTTTTTTTTTTGGCAATTGTGACAGGAATTCCATAATATTATGAGGAAACCCCCATACATGTCACAGAAAAAAATTTTAACGAAGTTCCCCAATCTTAGGTGCTAACGGGAACAGATTTTATCGTTTGCACCAATCCACTATCATTTAGAATTGCAGAGATAGGGAAAGTGACACACGGATGGCCTGTGTACAGTGCACAATATACAGATGATTATATTTGTAATAATTATAATAATAATACTACTAATAATAATAACTGAAATAATAATAAAATAAGATTAATATATCAGATTTTCCCATATCCGTCTAAGTGTGAATGACAGATCTGTGTAAACAAAATTTACATTTAAACCTTCATTTCTAAAGAAATTTCTCTTCTGCATTTAAATCCAACGGAACGAAGGGCATATTGGAAGTAGTCTGGTGCGAGAAACTAGGTTTACAGTGGCGACAGCGAGTTGCACACCGCTGTGGAAACTACATCTTTCCTCTGTCTCCAGTTAAAAGGGCTCTGAATCAACTACACGACAAATGCTTCATGTCAGGTCGATACATGTGAACTTCATGCATGAAAATTTGTGGTAAGACGTGGAAAGGAACGAAGATGGATACTGCAAAATACTGCAGTAGCGTTCTGGTGGAGAGAGAGAGGAAAGTCGCGAGATACATCAGAATATCGGGCATACTGACCGAAGTTCGATCCGGCTAGTAGCATGATGTTCCAACAAAATACGCCACCGGGTGCCCCTGAGTAACTAGAGAATGACAATTAGAAAGTATGTGGAAGGAAATGATCGTGGCCTAATTTATCGTGTTTGCCTGACATTCGCCTACAGAAACTGAGGAAAACTACAAACAACCTCAATAAGGACAGTACTTGTATACTCGAGATTTGAACCGATCACCTTTAGAACAAGGAACTCAAGTGCTAATTGATCCAGATTTTTTCCAGGATACATAGCATTCGGGATAGAAACATCTTCAAACCACGGTAGTGAGGCCTCCAGTCGTCCTAAAAGCGAGCAAACAAACCCAATCTGACGTACCTCTTTTCCTTTCCCCGTACTTCTATATAACTTGACACTTTCATAACTTTGCCCATTCCTACCCTGAAAACAGAGGCAATATTTCCTCCGAAACGCTGATACCCGCCTAGTAGGCTGCACGGCATCATGACCCTCAAGATCATAACATCAAAGTGTGAAAACCTGGTGAATCATATCCCACCCGCATGATAAGGTCACAAAAGCAGATGTCAGGTACTGCCATGTCAGACAGTAGCAGATATTGACATGGTAGTACCTCATCGTCCCAGGCACCTGGTCTTGATGAACTGGTCAAAATATCACGATAAAGTTAGTGAACTTCACTTCTTTTAGAAGTTCTCAAAATAGATTGCCTGTCAGTGAGGCAGTAGACATCCAAAACGTCCTGCATCTTCGGAGTTTCGAATTTTGTCCCCCCCCCCCAAATAAAGTGTCTCTGGAAAGCAAGCACAACGAAAGACTCAAGCATGGAAATCATGGTGTGGAGGTTATTTTAAATGCAACGACACAACCAAATTAAGTACACAATAATTGCTTTGGTACATGAAACTTAGGGGGACACGCGGTAGAGTAGTTGGTTTAGGCACTATGCTACAAGCCGCAAAGTCGCGGGATCGAGACCCGATGAGGTGAAATTATTTTCAATTTACCTAATCCTTCCAGCCGCATTATGAGCCTGAGATCGACTCAGCCTCTAACAGAATTGAGTACCAGGAATCTCCCTGGGGGTAAAGGACGGCCGACGCATAAGGCTGACCTTACCGCCATCTGTGAGCCGATTGTCTAGAAAATGTTGGAGCCTCGACATCTCACAATCCTATTGGCCTCCATGGCCTGTTACAGGAGTACCTTAAGGAGCTGGGATAGCGTAGTCAATATAGTGACTAGCTACGGGTTGGAAGACCGAGGGGTTGGAGTTCGAGTCCCGGTAGGGTCAAGAATTTTCTCTTCTCCACTTCGTCCAGACCAACTCTGGGGTCCACCGAACCTCCTATCCTGTGGCTACCGGGGGTAAAGCGGCAGGGGCGTGAAGTTGACAGCTCATCTCCAGCTAGTGTCGAGGTCAAGAAAACGTGGATTTTTATATCCACTCCCCCATCCGCCTTCATGGTGATTAAGCACAGGCACAGGTGTTTCTTTACCTTTAGAAGAAACTNAATGGGTACCGGGGATAAATCGCCGGGGGCGTGAAGTTGACAGTTCATATCTAGCTAGTGTCGAGGTCAAGAAAACGTGGATTTGTATATCCACTCCCCTATTCGCCTTCATGATGAATAAGCACAGGGACAGATTTTTCTTTACCTATACAAGAAACTAAGTCTCCGCAGCACCGCCGCCATATCATTTCTCCTTCCTCTCTTTGTCTCCTTTCACCGGGAACTACATCAGCTCTATGTTATTCTTCTATGTAACACCACGTGCAATCTCTTTATACTTTCCTGGGGTTTCGGTACATATATCTACAAGATGGATATGATGTACTGGCTCTATGAATCGTAAGCACACAGAAGATTACACTGGCTGACTGTTCCTTTCAAAACAAATATACATTTTGGATGAAACAGAATTTGTTTTTGTACGTATTTTACTTACTGCTGATNTCCTGTGGTTTCGGTGCATATATCTACAAGATGGATATGAGGTACTGGCTCTATGAATCGTAAGCCCAAAGAAGATTACACCTAGTACTGTCTGGCTGACTGTTCCTTTCAAAACAAATATACATTTTGGATGAAACAGAATTTGTTTTTGTACGTATTTTACTTACTGCTGATACATTTAGTAACTTCTGAACAGTTACATATCCATGCTGCCCAAGTGACGTGTTCCTCTCATGCAGTCATTAAATTCACTCGACGGCTTCAGTACGGTAACGGTTCAGCTATCCTACTCACCTGCAACAGAAAATATCATATGAGGATCCGCAGCTATTCAACATGTTACGAGTCATAAGTGTTCAATAAATCCAATTATTAATTTTACCCCATATCTATTCACTAACACGTGATAGTATGAAGTAATCACTTCAAGAAGCTCTCCGAAAATGGTAGAATCAAGAAATGTGAAATGGATGGGTCACATAGCAAGTGCGGGGAACTTGGGAAATTCATCCAAACTACAGTCGGAAGATGTCACTTCATAAATCATGAGTAGATAAAATTTTATTGAAATAGATATTGGAAATGTGGGATGCGAGTGAACTTAAGGGGCAAGACAGCCAGACACCTGCTCCTCCTCTGAAATTCTATAAAAATTAAAATTAAACAAGAAGTTCTGTGGAGAACTAATGGCCTACTTTCTTTTGATACGACACGGACCGCATAGAAAACGACGTGTCCAACAATTCTTATATTGTTGCGTGTGTATTCGTTGACGCGGTAATGTTTGAGGAGCCACTGCTTAGCAACGATAGGGATAAACACAGACTGAAGGGAGGGACTTATAAAGTAAGCAGGTGAGATGGGCTCAGGCGCCATGATATACGAGTACACACCAAGCTTCATAAAGATCGGTTCAGGCATTCATAAGGGAGATACACAGACACACACGAGCACACAGACAACAGGGTGATTGCATAAGTCTGCTCTTTATTTTTCAAAATAAGGACAGTAGGCTAAAGAATAATAAAATATTCTATATATTAATAAAATGAAACTTGGTTATAGTGACCTCAGTTGGTTATAGGGTCTTATACTGAGTGATATTAATTAAATCTCCATGAAACAGTTCTTTTTTGTCTCTCTTAGAGAAATGTATATGGAACAACATACGCGTACCTGCTTACAACGACATCTGTCACCCTGTTCTCGCCCCACCTCTTTGCATGGCTTTCTCATATCCTCTGTGTCAATGAACCGTTTTAAACTTTGGCTTTTGTATGTAAGTTTTGAGGTTTTCACGGCGATGGCAATGAAGAAATTCGCCTTCNTCATTAAAGTCGTGTTTGTACATACTGTAAAATCTAGTTTAAAGTAATTTCAGTGCTATGTATATGGTCTTAAATGTGTATCTATACATCCACTGCCCTATGCGTCTTCATGGCGTAGAGCTTAATTAGTTAGTAAAAATGGTCTTACATATTTCTGCTACAAATTTTATTTAATCCATACGTCTTTTAGTACGACACTCTTTCATAACGACGAACTTCTCCAGTTTTTGGATGATGTCATAACCGAGTTTCACTGCACCGAATATTAAAAATATTAAAAAAAAATCTTCTATTCTGGATATTATAGGGCAATCGGTACATGTAGTCTTAAACATCTTCAACGTAGGCTTTTCAGCAATCTTCAAGTTCTCTCCTGCACTGCCCATAGGCTTACTTCGGTACGTTAAACGGCCGTTGTTTGGGCAGAAAAGGCAAAGATTTCCTGGCCAGCTCCTTAACCTCCAGCTTATCAAACAAGAATCTGCAACATTATGATAGGTAGGCAGGTAATTTCTTTGTAGTTTCGTTGGAGTAGCGTGAGACTGGGTCCGTTTGGTAGGTCGTCCGTTAATTCGCCTACTGCACCAGCCCCTGATAATAGATGATTATGGGGCATTTTGCAGGATGAAAATTGGCGAGGTAAACCGAAGTGCTCGCAGGAAACCTGCCCTAGTGCCAGTCTGTCAACCACAAAACCATAGGACCTGTGACTAACCACTCAGCTATCGCACGGTTTTAGGTAGGCATGTGTTTTACTAAAATCCAACCCTAATTATGGAACGTTTAAATTTATACATCTTATCTTAATAAGGCCTGTCACGGTAGCTGAGCGGCCTAAGGCATGCACTGTTTTCGTTCGCTCGGAAGCCGGGATCCTGGGTTCGAATCCCACTCAGGGCATGGATGTTTAGTATTTGTGTCTGTCTGTGTGTCTGTGTTTTTCCATGTTTGTGTACAAGTAGAGACCTTGCAACGAACTGTTCACCCACCCAAGGAGTCCTACCGAATATCTAAGATCCAGTAAACCGAAGTGANTAGGTGATCACTCGCCCAAGGTGTCCTACCGTATGTGTAAGATCTAGAAAAACCGAAGTGATCGGAGAAGTTCATGGAGGTAGGCCTAGACCCACTGGGGCTGTAGTGCC
>NW_019719358.1:2891067-2892088 GCF_002891405.2 Cryptotermes secundus
GTTTCATAGAGGAAGGCCAAGGCCAAAATTGGGGCTGTAGCGCCAAAGAAGAAATCTTAACAAGAAGCCACCATTAAATTCAGTCAGAACGGATATTCTCTTAATCACACAGCTGATATATTACAAGAAATATTTGCCAATAATTTAATGGCTTTCGCTGGATTTGACAGTCTCATAGCCATGGTTATGAAGACTTCCATTTCCTGGGGTATAACGCAGTGTAGTCCAGTGAAAGTCGGCCGATGTGCTCGAGGAACACATCACCTTCATCTTCGGTAGCAGACAGTGAGTTAAGAATAAACCTACAAGATGCCAACAGGCGTCAACCTGAGCTGATCTTTGGTCTGATTCTGTTTCATGGAGGCCGTGCAAGTGGTTAGTCGCCAGCTTCCCATCGCGGCGGTCACTTTTCGAGCTCGAGTCAGGTCATGTGGGATTTGTGGTGGACAAAATGACACCGGGTTAGGGTTTCTCCTAATATTTCGGTATCCCGTGCAAATACTTGCTCTGTCAACGCTCCGTCTCCATTAACTGTCCCATCTTCGACCCTATAGTATCGATATTGACCAACTCCATGGAGCTGAGCCCTTTTTGGGAAACTGCCAGTTGCGCAACTACTCAAGAATTTCCTTAAATATTATTGAAACGGGAGTCTCATTACTGTGTTCACAAGAGCTCTCCGCTGGTTCTTATCCTAACCCATAGATCCTGTCCATTATAACCCATCCTCTTTCTCTATGATCCATCTTAACTTTATCCCCCACCAACGTCCAGGTCTTCCTGGTGATCTCTTTCCTTCTTGATGTCCCACCAAAATCATAGACGCATTCCTCTTCGCCCCCACGGGCGCTACATGTCCTGCTTATCTCATACTAATAGCGTCGTTAAACAACAAACTTGCCTTTTTCTTACTTTGCTTACTCTTAGAACCTGAATATGAAAGCGACACCACGGTGTTGTGTGCCAGAACACAGAACTATTGTAGTATATTTTGTTTTAAACACATGCGAAGTTGTGATTT